>NC_092871.1:87438768-87685846 GCF_032062135.1 Pyxicephalus adspersus
GCCACTTTAGTAAGGGCTGTTTCAGTGGAGTGGGCAGCTCTAAAACCAGACTGGAGGGGGTCAAGGAGAGAGTTGGTGCTCAGGTAATGGGTAAGTCTTTGGTAGCACCATGGGATTTATTGGAATGGTGACCCAGATCATCTCACCCAGCATCAGCACCTGACCTCATCAATGAGGGCTATGGCAAATTACAACAGACACCCTCCAAAATCTTGGAAATTATTAAAAAAACATTTAAGGAGAGTAGTGGATGGGAAGGGGGCCACACTATATTAAAGACCATGGGGCGGGGGAACTTCATTTAATGGTCAAGGTGGAAGGGGCAACTCCTAATCAATGGCGGAGGGAGGGGCAACACCAAAATATTAGATATTGTTTTGTAATTGCACATCCAGCAAGCTCATATAGGTGTGAAGGTCAAGGTTATGCACATTTTTAGCCATACAGCAAATGATATAGTACAAACAGTATGGCTGAACAAAGGGTTAATCCTGTTTTGTTATGTCATATGTAAATCAGGGGGGCACATGTTTGGTTTACCTATAAAAGAAATAGTAAATACAGCAAAGTATTACATTGTTGCAATGGGCCTGATTTATTCAAGATCCCCCAGGACTAAGGAAGATAGAATATTATGGGAGAAATTGAAAGACCCACCAAACCTTGACTAAACAACCATTGTATTGTTTTCACTAAAAGTATCATTAGAGACAGGAGAAGATGTGTTTTAACAGTTGTTCCTGCTGTGTTATACAAAACGGTTCCTGGCTGTCATTTTGACAGCTGGAAAAAGCCTAAGAGGGAGTTGCAGCAGGAGAAGAGTAGAGGGATAGATGAGTTGCATCCACAAACTTTGTTGTGTCTTTTAGGACCTTTTTTAAATAATTCCCACTGACATGGTGCTTTTAAGGCCTGGATGACACCAGCCAACAACAGCTAACAGGATACGACGATACGTGATCACAGCAACATGGCATTTCATCCTCTTCACTTCTCAGATTCCTTTGGAGGTACATTTAACGAAAATTATGGGCTGTGGAAGAACTTTGAAGAACATTGACATTTTCTCCAACACTAAAGAAAAGAAAATAATGCTGAAAACTGAAAGAAAGAGTGGATCAGGAAAGATGAGAAGTAGAAGAGATGCGCAGGAAACAAGCGCGGTCGGCAGGCTGTAAATAGAGGAGCTAATGTGGGTGGGAATGTTACGCTTCCCGCAGACCTGGCGGCATTAACGCAGGCTGTATTTAGTGAAAATTGTGTATTTAGTGTAATGCAAAACCTGATGTCGAGAGACACCTCAGAAGGAGCTTTTCTTTTTGGGATTACTGTAATTTGTGTTTTGGCTGAACTGTTTATTTAAAAAAAAAATAAAAAGCACTGATTTTGCATAAAGCTTCTATGTGTGCTGTACTTACAAGGCATGCAATATGTATATGCAATAGCAAAAATGTATTTTTTTGGATATTCATGTCACTTTTTTGGTGACCTGGTTGAAGGAAGCATCATAGTGGAACATGGCAGGACAAGATGTAAAGGGTAAGGGGGTAAATGGGTAGGGATAAAAAGGGAAAGGACACTTTTATAAACTTTATTATATGTTTAGTTACCCACAGTCCATATGATCCAATTAAAAGAGTATAATCTAAAAACAAACATATAGGCTATGTGTAGACTGGCAGTTGCAGTGCGGGTACCACTTTCTCATGTCTGTGATCCGCTGCCTTGAGGGGTGTGCTACAAGTAACTGATACTTGTTGCAGCCCCATAAAGAATGAATTGAGGTGGCAGTGAGCAGTACTAGCAATGGGCAAGTGACCTGGCTGCTGGCAAGATGCCACCCACCAAGAGCCACCCAGAACTGCTGAAGTCTGATGCACCCACATCCTTGCATCTATTTTTTTAAAATAACTTTTAAAAACTTTACTGACTCAAAAACTTCAGATTAATTGTATCCAAAGTTCCAAAATTTTCAAAAACTTTCCAAATCCGGTCTATTGACTTTGCCTAGGCTACAATGATGTTATCTGATGATGCATTTCTCGATGTCAGCCTGCACATTCTAACTTTGTATTCAGTGATTCTTGTAAAGTTTTAACAAAGTGTCTTTTCCCATTTTTACCCTGTGACAACTTTGGAATGCGGTGCATGACTTGACAACGAGCCTAAAAGCCACGGCAGCTCTCAAGCTAATGAACATCGGTGGCACACTACTCCAGATGAGTACGTTCAGAATGACTGATTTATGAAAACCTAGGGAAGAAGATTCTTTATGATATTTCTTTGGGTTTTAGCTAAATGCAATCATTGATCTTTAGAAAAGGCTCAAGTTATCCAAGTTTTTCACTTTTGCCAATGAAGCCGCCATTTTAATGAGCTGATAAATCTCTAATAGCCGCTAACTGAGCCAATAGAGTGCCATGAGATTGAAGATCCTTCAGGGAGATTGAAAGAGTCCGGTCTCCCAGATCTGATCTGATAGACCAATACAAATAATTTATTTTTATCCATATTTTATATATTAGGTATATGGGGGGGAGGGACTAACACCCCATTCAGTGAAGAAAGGATAGCACCGGTACAATGGGGTACTTCTATTGATGCTCGTTTGGATAATTTTTTTATACGATTCTCAAGGTTACCTTTGTGATAGGAAGAAGATTTGAGATGGAAGCAACAAATCACAAAGCTATATATATGTTTGTTCCAAAGACGAATAGGTTTACATGAAAGCTCATGCGTCCTAATGGTCAAACCAAACCCATCAGGGCATGTATGTGAACTGGGTGCACAAGTAGGTTTAAAATATTTTGATTGTGGTGTGTAAATTTAATGCACCACTGCATTACTGTGGTTTTATATCAGTGCACAATTGCCCTAGTCAGGAAAGCTTAAGTAACCTGTTGAACATTTAGCTTTATGGACATTTATCAAGTCTGACACATTAGTGACGCCTTATGTTATATTTCTGACACATTTTCTAATAACTTTTTAAATATTTCCTCTACTTGGCAGGTGGAACATTTGAAATGGGTAGACCAGACTTGGAAAACATGATTTACAGTGTCAGATGAATGTGCCAATGAACACAAATTATCGATAGATGAAGGTTTTCCAGGATGAAGATTTTGTTTTCCTAAAATGTAAATGTGATAAATTGCTTGGAAGGTACGTGGCAGTATACACTTACAGTCCGCCTGGATGAAATAGATCAATACTGGGAATCCCACAGTTAATTGCTTAGGGAGGGGGTGATGACTTCCCCAAAATGTCTGTTTGTGGTCTGGAGGAGTAGTTATGATCACTCTGCCGTATCAGCACAACTTATCCAAAATACAGGGTCAGAAGCTTGAGGAAGCGTAGTGGAGAGATTAAAACAGCCAAGTGGCCTCTCTTCCATAGGTTTCTTTGGTTTGTGGACCTCAGATCACACACCGCCGGGTCCCATCAAAGATCAGGTTCTAGTTAGCAGCATTTTGGGACCCAGTTCAAATGCCTCTCTCTTCTAAAGCCCAGCAGGCGCTCGTAGCCAGCAAAAACAGGGATTTGTACAAACAGAAAACGATCTGTTTGACTTTCATCAGTGTCTGAGCCTCTGCGTGTAATGTTGACTTTTCTGGACCAAATTTCTGAAAATCATGCTCTGCTGGAGGATTTGGCACCGGGTTTTGGGCAGCTGAAGCCTCTCTCTCTGTGAGCTGCCCCACAATCCCACCGCAAGAGATAGGTGGAATGTGAAGTCAGTGACGGGGCGATGAAATGTCCTTAAAGGGGGAGGATAGATGGAGTAACACTGACAAAGTACGAGGCCCTCGGGAAGAGGAGAAGGCCGACTCAGATTAAATATTTTTAGCTCGCTGGGGAGGAAGCAAAGAGCTGCGTGGAGCACCAACTCTCCGGTGTTTTCACAATCAATAGCCTGGCCAAAAAATGCCATTAGAATGTTCCGGTAATGACAGATGAGTGACGGCACAGTGGGCCCAGGGTATCCATGCGTGGCCACAATGACATCAATACTCCGCCATGACATTGTGGCAATGGAATGGGAATCAGAAAAGGCATGTCTAATGTTTGTTTTCTACATTGGTCGGTTTATCACATAGCTGCTTTGATGTTCCCATACCCGCCGCCTCCAGTTAAATTCTAGGAAAATAACATTTTATTTTCAAGGATACAGAAACCAAATTAATAAAATTTAACAAAAGCTTTATTGTCATTTCAAAATCATTTTCATCAGCTTTTTATTTCTGATGATTCTGCCTGGAAGGTCCTTGTTCAGCCAATGTGACGACTCCTGTTTACCAATTGTGCACACGAGCTGTTGGGGAGTCCGCAAGTGATTTTCCATTCACGGTTACTGTTAGGGATATGCAGAATAATGTCAGTGAAATTGCTGATCTCTCACTTGCTCATTGAGTTCAGAATTTTTCTATAAATGTAAAATAAGGAGGGTTGTCATTTGTTGGCACAGAAATGGGGCATTGAAATGAAATGAGTCCATTTAAATCACCATAAAAGAGATATGGGCTGGGTCAGAATCTCCAACTATCCCATGTCCTTTAAGATTTGGGGTTGGGATGATCCAGCATGAACAGGTGTGGGAGCAGTAAAAAGTCTGTCCCTGTGCGATCCTGTTAATCAAAAGCCAACTTACTTTCATCTTTCCTATTGTTTGCATTTCCCCCAAAATGGCGCTGCTGCACCAAAAATGATTTTGGGAAAATTAAAAGACTCAGTTTGGTCAACATATCCTTCACCTGCCCTGAGCAATGTGATACAGCCATTGGTGTAGTGCATATAGACAGGAAGTGGATGTAAATGGGCCTGCAAGAGATCAGTGGTTCTAAGCTAGGACAAAGGGAGAAGAAATTCAAATAAACTGAATTGTTAATGATGTGATATGCATGGAGCAAGTCTATTATTCTTCATTTGTGGTTCACATCGACATAGTTTGGTGGCTGGAAATGACACTTCATACTGGCACTTTGGAATCTGACAATGCAATGGGCACTCTCTGCCCTGCATCAGCCTGTTTGGAGTGCGTTTTTTTTTGCGTGCCTTTAGCTCAGTGGCAAATCTCTGCTCTGGGCTCTGCTGCAGATTGATGATGACTTTATTAGAGCCCATCATTCAGTGTGCAGCCACAGGGCATCGAATGTGGGAACCGAACAATCCAAGCATTCATTATTGGCAGGTTGGAGGTGAATGTGCTGAGTGAATAATATGCTCATTCTGTTCATTCACATCACAGAGTATATGAAGAAGCTAATCCCCTGCCAAACTGATTTGGGGCCCTTGTTGGTTAAAAAGTGTCTAGAGCCCTTGTCGCCCCTATGTGTGGATAAGGGTCTGGTTGTATTTTTAAGGGGAGCCACACTCTTATTCAAGGGAAGACTTGCAGAAAAAAATCTGATAATATATCAACTTCTGGCAGTGGTCCTTATTGCACCACAAAACATTGCTTCTGTATGTGAGCAACACTCTCTGATACATGACTGTGGAGTTTTCCTGATGATGTCCCCGCCAGGGCGGGTCCATGACAAACTGGGCACACCCAAAGTTTCCTGGGCATCAATAAACCCAAAACATGGCTAACATCTAGTGGAAGGAATGTATTACTGTGAGGGCAGCTTCCAAATGAAAGTGACTATAGCTGCTTTTTTATTTTTCCATCTCCCAGGCTATTAAAGTTTTTTAAACCATCCAAGGGCTAAAAAAAGTAAAAGCTCTAATATGAGTCCTGACAATAATAGTTTAAGCATGCTGTAATATAACTACGTGCCGATTATTTTTGTAGTTTTACGGAGAATTGCACAACGCCTGCGTTCCACATAGCTGAACAACCACATTTCCTCCTCACAGCCCTTCTGTTAGTGGTGCAGAGGGAAATTTTATCCATTCGCTGACTTCACCACAAGGATAATGTTCTTCTTGTCAACACTTTGCCTTCCTTGGTTTAATTACGAGCTGTCCCATACTTTGAGGTATCTGTTTGCTTGCCGGAGATGAAGCACGGGCACTTTTGCTAAATAGATTAATTTTGGGGGAGGCCCAATGTGGCCGAATTAAAAAAATCATTGACAGATTTTCCAACTTTCACCAAAAACCACTTATTAGGGCAATGGGCAGAGCTGTAAATATCCATGAAGGATTTTTGACAATGGGAAAAAATTCTGTTGTTGTAAGGTGTCACATCCGAAGAAGATGGGAGTTTTGTTTTCATGCTCCCTCCTTAAAAAAAAAAAACATTTTAAAAATTGGATCCAGCACCAATTGTGTCCTCCAATATAGTTTTAGTCTCCTTTGGGGTTGAATGATACCTCCTTCTTTGTTCAATCCCCCTCCTTTGGGGTGCATCATGATGCACCCTTTCTCTCCCAGCTACTGTACCATCAGGACCCTGGCATAATGGTATGGAGAATGGCCAACAAATACTCTCCCATCACACCATGGAATGCAGAGCCCCCACTTCTAATAATACCTGGCTTGGGTATGTCCTTCATCCATGCCCTGGCCTCTGATTGGCTGAAGGTGATATGAAGGGCCCAGGTACCCAGAGCACATACAACACCTGGGCCTGCACACAGCGATGGAGTTTTTGTATTCTTTTTCCCAACACAATACAATCCACGAGCACAAAGTGATCCATGTTTGGATGAACAACGTGATGTATTTTAAAAAAGAAAATCAAAGGTTTGATTCCTTCTGTACATACTGGGAGAGAATCCAACTCCAGCCGCAACCCGCTGAGACTTTTCAGCCCATAAAGATGTCAAAATACGCAGATGTTTGTTTTTGAATTTGTCATCAATCACAATACCTGTCCTCGAAGTCTCTGCTGGAAGCAGCCAGTCCCCAACTCATCAACTGAAGCCTCACTGCTAGTGGTCACTGCCCTACAGCTAAACCGCAGGCTGCAAATTGGGGATTCACCTCTATCAGACACTGCTGAGACAAGTGCTTTTCTTAGGAAAAAATCCCTTTGGTGACATTTTTTTAAAGCTGAACTACAGTTTTAATACACCTTTGGGAACTGCCTAACTTGCCGAATGATTTGTCATTTTGTGCTGTGGTATTAGCACAGTGGAGAAGGAGACTGAGATGAAACATGTAAAGCTGCCTGCAACATTTCTTGGCTCTGTTCTCCAATACCTGACACAGATCAGCCCCTGCTGCAGCCTCTATCATTGTTTTGGCTTGGTACAAATATTGAAGTCTGATCCCTGGAGGAGAATATGAAATTCTTTATTCTGCTTAAGCGAAGAGCTGGACTTAGCCAGTGTATCCATTCAGACATTTTCCTTTTTAGGATCAGAGCCGACAATTCTTAGGGTTAACAGTTGCCATTTGGGTTACCATTGGGGTAAATGTTGGTATTTTTGCCACAAGAATAGGTCCCGGAAAAAAAAGCCTCAGGAAACCTTTACACCCCACTTCATCCATAGCAACCAAGAAACCCTAATTTTGCTTTCACTGCATATTAATTCCAATGCAATACCCCAAATAGAACATTTAGTTGAAATGTTTTGATTTCCACCAACATTTTTGAAAAGCAAAATATTCTGATTGGCTCATTTCTATTTTGGATCTGGGAGCCGACTTTATCGCCTAGATCTATAGTAGGGCATAGGATTTAAACTTGGCTCTGGAGCTGGAATCAGAATAGAATCAAGCACTAAATCTAATGCTGACCATCCCTGGCTACTCCTCTTTATTCTGCATCAACCACCATTTATAGGGCCCATTCATACCTTTGAATTGCATGACATACATTGGTGCTCTATGGTGGCAGTCATTTTATTTGGCATCCCAAATGTGTTGCTGCGCAGTAACCCAGCACTGAGCAATGAAGTGAGCTGCCTGACAAAAAGGAAGTAGCTACAAGGATTGCTTCAATGTGGTGCATTAGATGATCAGATAAACAAGGGTCTTTAAAGTGGAACTAAAAAAATATGAAATAAAAAATTGTGAAATGGTTCATTTTTGCAGAAGTTGGCAATGCCCTTTCTGCAATAAAATAAGCTTGCCAGCCTGTTCGCAATTTTTTCTCGATGTACATTAATGTGCAGCTTAATGTCCGATGCCAGTATCCTGGCATGCCCCTTGATGCTTTTAAGGGAGGAACTTTCATTGGTATGCATGTGAGTTGCATTTTACAGACTGGCCAATCAAGATGGCCAAAGATCCAAAACCTAGAAGTGGACCAAGTGGAGATGGAGACACCTGCGCCAAAGTGAGGACAAGGTGAATGTATACAAAAAGTTGCAATCAAGCAGGTAAGTTTATTGCATTGCAGAAGGTAAAATGCCTTTCCTTTCTGCAATAATGGACCCGCCTGGTACCAGTTTTTTTAATATTTACGTTTATTTTTTCATTAACACAAAACAAGTTCACATACAGCACAACCTACAGCGTAACTCACATGGTGATGGTGCATGCGTGTTAAACACAACAGACCTGAGCGGTATAATTGAGCCTTTAAAAAGAAGTCAGCGTGCAATTCATTTTTCGGTAGCAAATCAAGTGTAATTAAACTAAAATGTCTGAATAGATGGAATTAAATTCAGATTTTAATGCATTTTTCTTCTTTGGATCTGTAGTTAATTACATAATCGTTGCAAGCCTGCTCTGAAACACTTCCATGTTAAATTGTTGGCAGAGGATCCTCTTTTGTTCTCATTTTCTCTTCTCCAGGAGGAATGAGAGTAAATTGAGCCTTTAATTTTTCCAAAATCAGGAGATGTGGTTGAAATCCCACCTTTCTCAGCAAAAAAAAAAAAATGCATTGTAGTCAATAGGGGAAAATGTTACAAAGGTAGTACTACGGGCTTTAAATGGCTTCTGGTGGTTACAGAAGCTTTCATCTATCAACACTATTTTTACTATTTTCACCAGTTGTTATTAATTTTAGAAAAATTATTGTACTAAAAATAGTTTTGCAGGCGGTTGGTAACTAAATTATATGGTCTGCATGTCAAATAGGCTAGGTATGCCACATTACTAATTCTGTTATTTAAAAGTTCAACCCATTGATTATGCTTTTGTGCTATGAGCTGCAGGTATAGATTTTTTAAACAAAAGTTCATGTACCTAATAATTATTTCAAAGGGGTAAAAAAAGGCTGAAAATGATGCATTAGAAAAGCTAGGTTACCATGGTTTATTGGAATGGGACCTGGAGTTGGACAGGGCCAACATATATCCATGGCCAACACCACTTAGTCAGCAGGATGGACACCATGGTGTTATTCTGGCCACCACTGCAATGCAGGCATGAGGCCAACTGATCACCATTGTAAGATGAAAAAAAAATTGAATTGGTTCCTAAATGAAACGGTTGTAAAAAGGTCATTACAATGGAAGAAAGATCTTTTTTTCCAAGCAAAGTATGCCTAGGAATATAAAAAAAAAGAACTGATTTGGCTTCTGCAAAATTTCCAATGGCAAAGTTAGTAGTATGGTGCAGATAATTACTTTATCCATGTCTAGTGCTATTTGCTTTGTATCTTTTCCCAAGTGGTTTTTTTTTAACCCAGCATGCATCCAAAAAGCAGAAAGTGTGGCTGTTCTATCAACATTCCAACACATCTGTTCTGGAGAGTGTTTCAATACTGTAAGTGTCTGTGTAGACTTTTACATGTGCTCATATATTTCTATACGTGTATCTCAGCGTGGGTCTAGTGATGACAAGGCTCCCTCGTGCTGTGAGGAGGATGTTGGATCTGTTTGTTTTTAAAACTCTTACCCATCATTGGATGACAGTGATCAGGTACAGGGTAGCAGCTGGAACCAGAAATGATGAAATGCACCTAGGGATTCCAAGTCCTTAGACAATTCTTCTTCAGACGAGGAGCAATCTCGATGTTATTGTCTCCCAGTTTTGAACCCCAAAGATCAATATTATTTAGATGATTTGTCCTTGTAATATGTTTTGGTTGGGTTTTCTATAACTGCAGGAATATTAATTAGTAAAGACAGGGACGTTCAGGCCAGTAAAGCAAATGAGTTAATATGGACAATGGGTGGTTTAAGCATAAAAAACTTTATTATCTGTAAATAATGTATAAAGATTACAGGGGGAACAGATTATACTTTTTGTTGAGTTAGTTCTTACACTTGTTTTTTTTCTAATTTTTGTGTGGTGAATCTAGAAATGACACCAGTTTTTTGCTATCACATCCAGTTTTTACAAAACCCTCCATTTTTGTCAAAAAACATACAAATTTTACATACAATGAAATAATAATGAAATAATAACTTGAATGTACTGTTTATTTAAATTTATTTTGTTCGTACAAAGGATTTATTGTTACTGTATAACATTTTTTTTACAGTAAAACATTTGAAATTTAATCTGGTAAGCGGTTATGGTAAAAATTTACTGTTATAGCTTTTCCTGGAGTGTTCAGGACAATCCCGCCGGATGCTCCAACAATAGTCAGCCATCATATGTACATCCCATCTACCCTGATACCGTCCTTCCATGACCTTCAGATCTTGGTGGAATCGTTCACCTTGCTCATCACTGACTGCACCAAGGTTTTCCGGGAAGTTAGAAAGATGGCTATACAGAAAATGCACCTTGATGCTCATATTGCAACCAAGCATTTTGTAGCTCTCCAAGAGTTTCTGGACAATTTCTGTGTAATTATTTGCTTGTGTGTTTCCAAGAAAGTCCTTGACAATGGCTTTGAATGATAACCAAGCATTCTTTTCCACTCCTGACATTGTCCCGATGAAATGTTCATCTTTGATGAGCTGCCGAATCTGTGGACCATCAAACACACTGGCCTTAAATTTTTCAAATGACCGGCTAGGAAATGCCAACATGAGGAACATTCTCCTTCAGTTGGCAAAGCTTTAACAAACTGCTTCATCAGACCCAGTTTCATGTGCAGAGGCAGGAATATAATATTCTTTCTATTAACAAGTAGCTCATGTAGAATGTTTGGATCTCCTGGTTTTAGGGCAGATCTTGGAGGCCAATTCCTTTCCACCCAATGCCTCTCACGCTCTGCTGTCCCACATGCACAGATAACAGGGATACTTGGTGTATCCGCATTGCTGACCAAGAAGGAAGCATACCATTTTATGGTCAACACAGATGACCCAATTGTGTTGGTGATATTGCAACAACTCAGGGGCTCTCTTTATGTCTGCATATTCTTCACAAAGAGAAACTGAATGGCCAATTGGGACTGACCCAAATATATTGCCATTGTGAAGGAGGACACACTTTAAGCTCTGCTTTGAGCTATCGATGAATAGTCGCCATTCAGTTGAGTCATAGATTGGAATTCCCAATTCCTCCATTAAACCAGGTATGTTATGTCAATACACAAAGCCACTGTCAGATCTAAAGTACTGCAGAAATGCAATTTCTCTGGTTGGAAAGTACGATACCTTTGTTCCTTTTTCAAGTAAGTTTTTCTCACACAGTCTCCATGCAAAGAGTTCTGAAGCCTTCTTCCATAGTCCCAAATCACTCAACTCATGCTGATCAAATCCCTTACAGAGTCCTCTTCAATTTCAAACTCTTCATCATTGTTGTCACCTAGTTCATCACCCCATAATCATGTTCTATAAGAGAGGGAAGTGTAACCGGCACTGGGATTTCATCTGAATGAGACACTGGGCGTATAGCTGATGGTAGACTAGGATACTCTATGTGACATTTATTTTTCTTGTTATATCCTGAAGTTTTCACTATACAAAAGTAACAGTCACTGAAATGATCTCCTGGCTCTCACCAAACCATAGGTATACCAAATATCATCTTATCACGTGTTCCCTTTGTACACATCTGTAATCCCTCCACACACTGTGTGCACAATTTATGAGGGGCCCAAGACTTATCTTTATCACCAAGTTTAACTTTGAAATATGACAAATAGGCTTGCTCTACAAATGTGCTGATATTCACCCTATGACTGGGAATGGTGAAACTGCCACAGATATAACACAATGAATCAGGGATGTTTAGACTCTTATAACAGAAACAGCAGAGCCAGACATGATCTGAGAGAAAGGAAATACATGTGTATGTAGAAAAATAGGTTTTGCTTATTCATTATGTAGAGCAGCGCACAACCTCTGATCACACTGTCTGTGTGTAAATGAATAGCCGATACAAATCCACACTACAGTAATTGCATTAATATAAGTGGTAGAGAAATAAACTGACAGTATAAAAGAAAACTAACTGTACTTTCAGAATCAGCAGACCTATTTTAGTGTAATTAACTAAAAACTGAAGTCAAAAAAAAATTTGTTAAAACCTGTTCACAAGTGTTATTGGCAGGCTGGAAAAATATTGGAAAAGGGTCTTCAGATAGGTAATCAAGATGAGACAACTGAGTCCAGGTTCCATTTAAAAGGATCAATGACTGATAAAAGCAGAGTTAACAGTCAGTGTTCAATGTTCAAATGTTGTTGAGTACAAACACAGTTCAAAATATCCACAAGATTATAAAGGGCATGTACAATTTAAGATAACTCAAACAGACCTGAATTCATTGAAAGATAAGACAGTACAACCCATTGATTCAGCACAGGCTTAAGGTGCGTACACACTTCCAATTTTTATCGTTCCAATCAAACGACGAACGATCGATTGGGCAAAAAATCGTTCGTAAAAAAAGTAACCAACGACGCCGACGAACGAGGAAAGTCGCTGGAAACGAACGACCGGACCGACGGATCGGATTGGACGACGATCGTTGAACATCGTTCGTGTGTACGGTCGTTCGTCCATGTTCAGAGCATGCGTGATGAACGAACGTCCGTTCACTTTCCTGTCGTGCACATAGTTCCTCTATCGCTCAAACGATCGTATCTATTGTGTGTACAATATCTACGAACGATCGTGTCGTTAACTCTATGTGCAGGATCGGTGCTATACGATCGTTCATATATATCGTGCATGAACGTTCGTCGTTCGTTTTCCAACGATAATAATTGGAAGTGTGTACGTAGCTTTAACGTCTAGGAGTCTACCTAAGTTTTCCTGATCAGGTGTGCACAGCAGAGATGTAAGCTGCAGTACAGATCAATGTCCATCAGTTTACAAAGCCAGCTCCATAAAGACATGGTCTGATTAGTATAATGTAAACCAAGTGCCTTGACTTCAGTCCTACTGAACACCTTCTGGAAGAATTGGAATGGTGGTCCAGGTCTTTTCACCTAACATTACTATCTGACCTCATAAATGGGGCAAATTCCCACAGACACCCTCCAAATGTTGGATTTCAGGTCTCCCCAGTGAAAGGTCCTGGAATGTCCAACAACATAAAATTGGTGTGATGGTCTGGTGACCACCAATGCTTGGCCATGTAATGTTCTTAGCGGGAGATCATGGCCTCCTTCTGACCTCAGTCATGTATAAAAGCACACTCGATGCCAAACATTTGTTGCTGCTTTTAACCAAAACTACAATTAAGATGGCACTGTTGTTCAAGTGTGAGCAATGTTGAGCTTTATGAATTTGCTTTTGACTAAACCAGCTTTTTAAGGCTGTTATGATACTACACCTTGATGCCACCACAGTTTTAATTCTCTACGGATGAGGAAGAAGATGGCAAAGTATACCAGTGGCACTGTACTTATCCAAAGTTTCCTCCCTGATGCTGTATTTTGGTCTGGTTTTAAATGAACTCAATGTTTTAGTATAGTGTATTTAATTTCTTTCTGATCTGCATTTCTACTCAAATTGCATTCAAGTGTAAAATCTTGGCAATAAACCCGTGTTCATTTTTACCCACAGGGTGCAAAATTAAAGCACTGGCATCTTATGTGTCGCATTACTGCATCATTTTGTGATCCACAGTTTTTTTTTTATCCATAACAGAGATCAAACGACTGAAATGTTCAAGCCACTAGTCCAACAAGGCTTGCAGCGATCCTTTTTTGGCAGCACAGTCCTTCATTTTTCATGCAAATGCTTTTGCTTTGTTTTCAACGATATGTCCCATGTTTTGAGCCAGTAGAAAAACCTTAAGGGAAAGAGGTTTTATGGATGACTATGTCTAGAGCTCATCAGTGTGTACTCATTAGTAAAAGGGCATTTGAACAACTGAAATGTTAGGAAGCAAGTTTCATATCACTGTTTCTAGTATTTTTTTAGAAGTCACTAGCTCCCTGCCTGACTGTAGCAAGATGAGTATTCATGCCTTGTGTATCTCTTTGGCTTGCCATAGATCCCAAATTATGATCATTTACCAGGTTACCACCATGCACCTGTCCAACCAGTCCTCTTCAATGCCTCCCTTGCTTTTGAATACCAACACAGGGGAGAGCCGCTCCCACGGAATCAGATAACTGGTGGTCAGAAAGTGGAAAGCTGCCTTGATTGGACAAATAATAGGAACTTTTAATGAATGTTAAATCCATATATTGTTCAAACATCATAATGTTCTATCTATTAGATATGCATTTATCTAAATGTTTATATTCAATCAAATTTCAAACCTATTGAAGGCACTGACCAGTGTACGGCCAGCATGAGGTAGATCATATGGTGGTTTGTCTCTTGAGATGGCCATAGACTGTCCATTGTTGGTTACAAAATGACAGGCCCTTGTAGTAATGGATAATGAGACCTCAAACTGATGGCCATGAGTTAAAGTAGATAAAGTTAGGAGCTGTTGGCTGTAGTAGCTACAAAGAAGGGTTCATAGTTACCTGAAAATGGGCAGAGGGTGACCCTTACCAGAGGTTCCTTTAGCTCGGGGTGGAGATCTAGGTTTTTTTCAGCTGTTAGACAAGTCTACTTTCCCTACATAAATTGTTTATTTCATTCCCACAGATTTGATGGTGGTGTTTTACCTTGCCAGCATTTATGTTCTGATTTTTGACCTATGTGGGCTTTGTGTAGGTGGGTACCTGTCTGGACAATATGATGAGTGCAAGATTGTCTTTGTTATTGCAATACTTGTGGCTTTTTTTTCTCAGCAGCCATGATCCAATCAATAAAACATTGTCCTTCTCTTGACAATGTCCTTTACCTGCACTCTGCACTTCATGCTCGACATGAGGGCTTCCATGGTAACCATCCCAGGTAGACCACATATTTTGGGGAGAGGTGGTCTGATGTATGGTCAACATGTGCAAGCAGTGGCATGCCATTAGATTTTGGGGTTTCTGCTTTCACAGTGAAGAATGATCAAATGAGATCCTGGGTTGTATTGCAATGCATTTTGTCTTTTGCTTTGTATCAACCAACTTTAATCAGCTTTTCTTACAATTTAAGGTGGACATCCAAAAACTTCTGTACATAGTGCTATTGACGCTGACCTGAGATGCTGTTAGAATCGAGTGTGCCAGCAAGAAGAGAATGATGAACTTGGATGAAACCCAACCAAAGATGGTTCTTTCTGGAAAGAAAAGCAGATGGTGGCATTGTCAGAGGGAGCCCTGTAATCTCTGTCAAAAGTAATAAATACCTAAAAGTGTGCACAGTCTTCGATATCTGAAGCCCACTTTAATATATCAAAGTAGTTCAAACAAAGCATTTTCAGGCATGTTCTTGCTGGCAATTACAGTGCCATCTGTATGAAGAGTGAGGAAGGACCTAAGGCTGGGCACAGCTGGGTGGTCTGTGCCCTTAATTACAGGCTTGTGGTGACATCAACATTAATGAGCAGGAAACCGGGGATGGCTTCAGAAAAGAATAATTGCAGTGTATGGCAAAGTAATTACAAGGTGTGTTGGCTCTATCATTAAATATTCTGTGCTGCCACTGTAACCTTTGTGCCATCAGTGTGTGTCTGCCAGAGATCTGGAGGTGAGAAGGAATTATAGCCATATAAATAATTGTTTTGCATTAATCTTTCCTTTTTTTTTAAGTATGCAGGCTTAGCTCGCGGACCAGGTTTTAAGGATAGTTAGTGGAAGATGAATGTAAGTTGATAAATGAGTTTGACCTTGAAATTGAGCTGCAGATTCATGTCCTTAGGTAATTACTAATGAGATAGTAAAGAGAAAAGATTACTGTATGTATATATATTAGCCATTTCCCTAAAAAGACAGAGAAGACCAAAGAAACTCTCACTCTATGAAGCAGACAGCTGTAGAAATATCTTCATCATGAAGGTGACATGGGCTTCATTTGTGGTAGGTAAAGAAAAGATCACCAGCATAAAGATTTCATTCTTCTTAAAACAAATGAGTATACAGAAGTTTCACTGCTGCAAAACCGATTCTGAAAAAAGGAACTGCTTATTCGTATTTGACAACATAGGAGCACAATTGAGAGACAGGGACATGCATTGTCATCCTTTACTTGAACAAGGATCTTTATGTCCAGATCACCAAAACTTATAATCATGAAAGCTGCAGATTTATAGTTATAGTTATTTTACAATTTGGGTTTACATCTGTCATTGGATGACTTGTGATACCCTGTTATACCATTCGGCACATGGAGCTATCTTGTCAACTGCATACAGATCTATAATATAATTCATCAGAAACTTTAAAGGTGAGAATGTATCCAAACATATGAATGCCAGACGACACAGCCATTAATTGAGAGGTTGGTTAGAAAAAGCCAGCCGATGACAGCAAAATGAAAAGAAAACACATGTGAGCTTTGAAGAACCATAGGAATGTGCGAATGTACGTACAGGTCTGTGCCGTGTGGACAGGGCAGAATAACTCCACCTCATTTCCTGTCTCCATTTCTCTATCATATGCCAAGTCTATGCAATGGCTAGAAGCAAACCATAAATGTATGCATGTCTGCCCTTAATTCTGTAGACCATGAAGTGCTAAGAGTCCCTTGGACACGAAATGACTTAGAACTGTGACAGAATTCGGTCCAGATTATTGCTCGGTTCCATCATTTTCCATTGTTTCAGAGCGTTTGGTGTCTGGTTCCATACACATGGTCACAATTACACGACCATAAAACTGTTCTGATCTTATCTCGCTCTTGTGGTTCTCCTCTCCCCAAGTCTGGAATAATTTTTTGCAAACATCTCTTAGTTTTCCATATGAAAAATTCTCTGTTTAAACAATCTTCACTTCAATAACTAAATCCCATTATGGAGTTTTTACATGTAAACATTTCCCTTATGTTTACTCCATTGTTTTCCAAAAAGGGGAAATCTTGAGAATATATAGGAAAAGACAATGTGAAACCTTCAATCAAAACCAAAAATTACTTAGACGACCACTAACCTAAAATAGACGTCAAAGGCAATAAAAAAGTTGGGGCATTTGTGGGATCTTCATTTGTACAACATTCACATGTCTAAAAACAATAAAAACATATTTCATGGTATGCTTCCACATATGCTTACACCACTGTAACCAAGAGACAATACCCAACATGTTGCTTGTATCACATACAAGCCTATTTATAAAGAGGCGAATATGGCTATTAAAAACACATGGACTTGGAAGATTCTTCACGAGATATAACTGATGAATGTTGGATTCACTGCTTTATAAAATAATATCATAGTCTGCATGTATATTATAATATGCAATAATAAAATGTTTACAACACATTTCCTGGATCACCTTCCACTTCTTCAGAAAAGTGTTAGCATAAAAAATTCATCTTCTTCAGCTTTAGTTTTGGCCACCACATTATATCCTCCTTGATGTTTAAGGAAAAGTCCCTCTCTGTAGGTTCCTATAGATGTGGGAACAAAAAGAACTTCTTAAGGCCACCACCATCCCGTTCGTATGAGTCAGCTTTACCTGTAGTCATAGCTGTGAATAGCCAGGCCTTGTCCAACAGCGATATCCTCCAAAATGTTATGGCAGGCCTTCACAAAAGAGTGAAGGCTGTTAAATATAGAAAACACCAATGGCCATTGGGTGAGATAGCAACCACCTATTAATAGCCATTGCATGGCAAAGCAACTCCATATTATTGGTCATTACATGAGGGAGCAACTCCATATTAATGGCCATTGGGTGAGGAAACAATTCCCTAATAATGGCTATTGGGAAAGGGAGCAACCCCTATATTAATGGCTATTGGGTGAGAGAGCAACCCCATAATATTTGCCGTTGGGTGGAGGAGTAACTTTATAATAATTACCACTGGGTGTGGAAACAACTCTCTATTGATGGCCATTTGGTGAGGGAGCAACTCCATAATAATGGCCATTGGGTGCGGGAGCAACTCCATATTATTGGACATTGGGTTAGGGAACAACTCCCTAATAATGGCTATTGGGTAAGGGAGCAGCTTCATATTAATAGCCATTGGGTGAGGGAGAAACCCCATATTATTGGCCGTTAGGTGGAGGAGCAATTCTATATTATTGACCATTGGGTAAGGGAACAACTCCCTATTATTGGCCATATGGTGAGGGAGAAACTCCCTATTAATGGCCATTAGATGAGGGAACAAATCTCCTTTAATGGCCATCCAATGAGGGAGAAATTTCATATTAATGACCATTGGTGGAGAGAGCAACCCATATTAATGGTCATAAGGTGAGGGAGCAACTCCATAATAATGGCTATATGGTGAGAGCGCAACTCCCTATTAATGGACATTGCGGGGTAGCAATTCCATATTAATGCCCATTTGATGAGGGGACAACTCCCTATTATTGGCCATTGGGGGAGAAAGCACATTCATATTAATGGCCATTGGGAAAGAGAGCAACTTCATAACAATGGCTATTGGGTGGGGGAGCAACTCCATAATAATGGCCATGATTTTGTTATGAGAGGTCCAACAAACTCAGGGTATGATGGTCAGGGGCCTGTAAACTTTTGATTTAAAGTGATTTCAAGGCTATTGTGAGCATATTACCTGCCTAGCTATCCAATCCTCATACATCCCATCACAACTCATGCTCATCCACACTTCCTTAATAAAATTAAAGCCTCTGTTCCTCCTTCCTTTCTCTAAAAAGGAACCAGCACATGGAAGGAAGGATTTATAATCATAGCTACATGTTCAGATGTGAAGTCCAATACTTATGTCATCATAGTATCTGAATCAGACTTTAATGAGGAGTCTGTGGAGCAATAAAATTTCCAGCTACGGCTAGTGTTTCATGCTTTCCATATTCTGCTTTGGTGGGCACATGAAAGACAAAAATGGCCCCCTTTACACTAGGTGGGACCCAAAGTAACTTGTCTAAGTTGTCTATGCAGGAATGATCCTGCTGCCCTTTCTCCAGCAACAGTATACAGAACACAAACACTAATTTAGGGTGTGATTCCACATATTCCATCCAGTCTTGGAATCACCTTTGTCCAATGGCTAAGCTAAGGGAATGCCCCCGAAAGTAAGAAAGTGCCATGTACGTAGGGTGCTGATGCACTCCCATCCATACCACTGATCCACACTCAACAAATGTTTTACCAGCTCAAATTCTGCTGGGAAAAGTGCACAAAAAATGTAACTGAAGCAGCAGAAGATCATTTCTCACATCCAAGCCACAGAGATGTCAAAGGAACACAGAAATTTCCATGCAAGCAAAGCGAAAATGCAAACAAGGCATGGCAAACAGCTGTAGCCATGGAGCCCGTAGCAGAGCAACGGCCATGCACCATTGTCACTTTAGATGACATATACTTTAGGCGATATCATTCATCAATCAAGACATGACAGCGGCCTCCAGTGATGGGGATGTATAGTGTAGACTAGAAATTTCAAAGGCACCATCCAGTTCAAATCCAATCCATTGAAATCTCTTAGATAAAAAGTTCAAGATCCACCAATTGTTGATCCTGTCACGTGTCCAAGCATTTTTGTTATAAGGTGACAACGCTCAGTCTTTGCCTTCTAATTGAGCTCCTAGTTGTCACCCCGTCACAAGCGCCCCTGTTAAAGTCATCAGGTGGCTGCGCTCACAATCATCAGCTGCTCCAGAATGATGATGAGGAGGCACAATGGAACTCAAATGGAAAATAAATGGAAAATAAAGTCAGAGCTTACATTCAGCCCAACTTTCGGTCACATTGTTTGTCTGTGTGCGTTTTCCCCAGAAATCACAGACAGCTTTGTGTTGTTCCTGGACAAGTCACCAGAACTGCCCGCACCATAAGGGTGATCTAATGCTTGGCAGCTGCCCTTTATAAGTAACACTTTATCAATGATATTATAACATGCGCCTGCTGTGCGTGACAACGCCGTGATAAGTTGGCATCACATTGTACAGAGCTGTGTGACATGTAAAGCTCCCCTCCGCTTGGCAGACGGCCAGCAAATACATTTCTGCTGCATTTCTGCACATCAAACCCAGATATGATAGAAACATTGCGACTGGGCGACACTGAAATGTGCCGAAAATGATAATACTCAGATGTTATTGTTAGTGTAATATAATTGTTATTGTTAATAATATTATAATTGTCATTTTGTAACTATTTTTAATATTTTTTTGGGTAGCCCAAAGATGAACTTCTGCAGATCTTAGATGTATTATTAGATGTATTTTGTATTAATAGTATCATGAACAGTAATTTTAATTTTGTTTTTTTTTTGTAGCTTTTTAATATTTTTTTTTTGCAGATCTTAGCTGTATTATCAGATGCATTTTGTATGTATATTGCTGCATGTGTATATTTAGCTGTGCCTGCACTATGTATGGATTTATGGTGCCACTCTTGTCTATATTGTGCTCTGTACAACACTATGGAACATGATGGCGCTATCTATTTATATAAAACACAGCTCAACAAAAAAAAAAAATATTCATTTGCCAAGGATTTTTTTTATATATTTAGTGTATTTCAGGTCTGCTAAATCCAGAAATGACATCTGTTTCATTGAATTGGCTCTAGTCCTTGTGATACAGGAATTGTGTTAACACAGCATATTAATATTATAAAGCAGCAATCTTTGATGGATCCCAGATTCAGAAACTGATAAATGATGGAAATGTCACAAGTTACATGACTGATACTGAAGCTTCTGCCTGGCACAGCTATGTCATGGTTGTCAGGAACTTCTTGGGTAACCATAAAGCACAAAATTATGAAGAACTAGTACAAAACTTACTCCTAAACTTTAAACATTTGGTACTATGAGCATAAAGGTACACTATCTGGAAATGCAAACATTTCCAGAAAACCTTGGTGATATCAGTGAGGAACAAGGGGAGAAGATCCATCAAGATATAAAGGTGATAGAAGAAAGATATCAGATGGGATAGACACATGATGGCAGACTACTGCTGGAGCCGTCCTATCAGCATAAATCATACAAACTCAGCTTATCAATGACTTCTTTGTGATTAGTTCTGTAATATACTGAATATAGAATATATTGACATTAAGTATTTTATAGGCATATCTAGTTTAATTTTGCTTAATTTTCATGTTTTATTAGTTTTCTATGAGGTTATTATTGGGGTCATTATTTCAAAAACTAGAGCCAATCTAGCAAAACTAATATTATATTTGGAATCTGTGTATCAAACATAACCAAAAATGACTTTAATCTGTTTGGCAAGAAAACGTTTGTTGGTCAGTGTAATAAACTGAAAGCAATCAATATTCCTTTAATTGTATATATACCAATAAGCATGGAGGGCAAGTATTAATGAAGCACAGGGAACCAAACACTTGAATGGCACGTCCTAACCCTAATGCAACATTGGGGATTAAGAACTTCCATGGAGCAAATTTACCAATGCAAGATGGGGAACTGGGCAATATCATGGAGGACAAGTACCAATGTAACATGGGGAGCTGTGCTCTGCCATGGGAAACTTGGACCAATGCAACATGAGATTTTATTCTCTGTCAAAGGTACCAATGCAGCATAGGAAGCTGGGCAATGTCATGAAGGACTTGAACCAATGTGGCACTGGGATCAAGGCCCTGCCAAGTGAATTATTCACCATATGAAACATGTGCAAATGCAACATGAGAGGTTAGGCTCTACCACGGGGAACAAGTAACAATGCAGCATAGGGAGGCAGGCAATGCCATGGAGACAAGTACCAAAGTGGCACTGGGAGCCAAACCTTTCCATGATAAATATTTACCAAAGCAGCAAGAGGAGCTGGGCTCAGCCATTGAAACTTGTACCAATGCTGCATAAAAAGTGGGGCTGTGCCATAGGGAAAAAGTACCAACAAAGCATAGGGAGTGGGGCAATGCATGAAGAGATGTACTGAAGTGGCCCTGGGAACCAAGCCCTGCCATGAGAAACATTTATCAATGAAGCATAGTGAGCTGTGTTCTGTCAAGGGAAACTTGTACCAGTGCATCATGAGAATTTGGGCTTTGCCATGGGGAACAAGTAGCAATGCATTACAGGGAGCAAGTCAATGCCATGATGGACATAAGTCAGTGTGGCACTGGGAGCGAGGTCCTGCCAAGAGAAATAATAACTAATGTAGCATGGGCCGCTGGGCTCTGCATGGGAAACTTGTACCAATGAAACATGAGAAGTTGGGCTCTGTCATGAGGTACAAGTACGAATGCAGCTTAGGGAACTGGGTAATTCCATGTGGAAAAAGTACTAATGCAGGTTAAAGAGGTTGGCAATGCTATAAAGACATGTAAAAATGTGACACTGGAAGCTGAGCACTGCCATGGGATCATGTATCAATACAGAATGGGGAAGCTAACTACTACCATGGGGGACAAGTGCCAATACAATTCAGGGATCTAGGCAATGCCTTGGAGACATGTACAACTGCAGCACTGGGCACTGCCATGAGAAACATTCACCAATACAGAATGAGGAGCCTGGCACTGCCATAGGGACAAGTACTAATTCAGCATAGGGAAGCAAACATTGCCATAGGAAATATACACCAATTTTGTAAAGGGGGCTTGGTACTGCCATGAGGGATTTGTACCAATACAATCAGAGGAGCTAAGCCTGTTATTTAGCAATGGAAGTGCAACAGGATAATGTAATTTGTCATTGAGTCATGGAGATAGCTGCATGTATTAGGCCCATGCATCATGACACACAACAACACATCACGATGCATATGAATGTATCATAATGTGCATCAACCTACATTAATGTGAGGTATGACTCCATTTATTGGAAATGAGTTATGATGTACATTTTGATGCCCTTCAGTAAAAAATGCAGGAAAATTACACAAGGTGAACCAATCTGCACACATTTTAGAGACTTGGCCATATGGCAGAATTGCATCGCACTTTCCACGAATTAATTCTATAGAAACACGTCGCTCATCCCCATTGCTTCCCGTAGAAAGACATAAGTGTAATCTTTTGTTGTGTAAGCTGGAGGGATAAGTGGGAGGCTGGGCAACTGCACCTGTCATCCCAAATGTTCTACAAATCACAGGAGATTTGACCTGTTCTGAGTAAACTCATGTGAACCGCAATCAGCACCACTGAACAAGAACAATTGCAGGAATTAGAGGTAGGTAATCTGCCATGGATGTGATTAAAATGTCACTGCTGGGTGCTCAATTCTGGACTCTGGCTTTGCTGCTCTTAAAAATAAAAAAGCCAAAACAATAAATCGCTGAATGCTAAAAACATGTTGGTGCTACACTTTCCAATGCATTCTTGCTACCTCTTACCTACATGTACTTCATGGGTGGCTGGCTGCATGATATTTCCCAGGGTGGGCATTCTGATGGTGACAACACCAGACCATACTTATGTTATATGGGCTGAAACAGCCACTTGCAGTCTTTTTTGGAAGTCCAGGTGACAACACAATGCTCAATTTTGAAATAAGAACCAAGAGTTGTCACCCTATATCAAGTACAAGGCAGGAATTTCTCACTTTTCTCTTTTGCACTTGAAATAGAGAAGAAAGATTTTGATGGGAGTTAAGCTTTAATGTACCACAAAAGAACCAGAGAGCATCACTCCCAGGAAATGAATATTTATGAATCTTATTAATACCTCAGATAATGACTTCCATGTTATTTTTATTTGCAGATAATTAGTACCAGCACCTGGTGTTATTCTGTGTTCCTTGGTTATTCTGCCTGTGTGCCACTTTCACTGGGTAATTGTTACATTTGATCATTAATATTTGTGCATTGTCTGAGTGACAATGAACCAGAAGACTGTGATTTGTGTACACACAGTTACAGGTCCTCGTTAATGCTGACCATGACAAAGACATACAGTAGTTACTCCAAGCAAATACAACTCTTGCCATGGGCCCTTCTTTTATCAAAATAATCCATGGAGGTCATTGTTTGGCACTTTCTGTAATAAGGTGACAACACTCTTTCCTTGTCTCCAAACTGTGCTTCTGTGTTGTCACCTTTTCTACAAGTGGCTATTTTGGTATACATTACTCAGTCATGATCCATTGTTGTCACCACGGGTCCATCAGCAATTTACATTGAGGCGCCATGCAATGGCCATACTCAGAGTCCCAATGATTGACAGCAAATTGTGTGTCACTAGTACTGTGTGCATTGAATTCAGGTTTCATGCAACTGTCTCTTATTTTGCCAGCACCCTTCCCAATATAGCACTGTCTTTCTACCACCAGCTCAACATCTTTTTTGCCCTGACCCACCAGAACCATAAGCCCACTGCTTTCCTAACAATGCAGGAACAAATTTTCTATATTGCACAGGGCCAAGACTGTCTGTATCTCTGTATTGCAGTCTTTTTAGGTATCTGCTGATGGTCTCCTAAACATAATATCCCACTGCTTATAATGTGCATTAAAAACTGCAGGAAGCCTGAGCCCACCTCATTTCCTGGCTGGAGGGCAGCCAACATCCTCTGGCTCCTCCCTCCCCAGCCTGACTATGCTTGGCCCCACCCCTTTCATGTGTTCTTTCATAGGGCCTCAGCATCACATGTGGGTGTTACCTGCAAATACGGCCTCACCTCTGCAGAATGATATCCTCCCATCAAGGCCTAACTTGATATTTGCATAGCTCCTCCCAAGACCCACCCCAGAGGAGTGAAGTGAGGCTGTGACACTATGTACAGCACCTTACTGGCCAAGCCAACCAGCCATAATCTACATGCATTGTATAAAAAAGCACAGACACCCATTTGATGAAGTCTAAAATAAGACGCACCATTATCATTTTGATGGGGGGAGAAGGAGGAACTAGGCAAAGGAAATTATAAGCAGATTTAACCTCAAAAACCTTTATCACAGATTCAGAACACACAAATAAAGAATTTTGGCAGCGGTGTGATATAATATTATTTTAGCGATTTCTTATATTGTTGCAGCATCCTTTGGGATTCTTCTCTCCTGAAGAAATGTTTCTCATTCAATAAACGAATTGGAAACTCACAGTATTTGTAAATCTGGGTTACCAGAAGACTGTGGGAGACCACAACAGGCAGAGAGCGGAGCCGCCCGCCGTTGTGTGCGCTGGAGAAGCTTCACCTTGCCGGAATGACACCGTCCATCCAGATTAATTGGCTCACCTGCTGCCGGCAAACTTTCCAGAAATAAAGAATGGAAGGACGCGCTGATGTCTGGCCCCCGAGGAGTTAAGTGCAATCATCTGCTGTGTCTCCTGAGAATGGCCATATTGCTCACTAACGAACCCTCCTCCGCAAGGTGACATTAACTTTGCCAAGATCACAGGCGCTCACAAAAGACCCGATCACCCGGATAACAATGAGCTAAGAAAATTTGGGACAATAATATCCATGTCCATATGTACCTGGAATTCATTAATAGGGACAAAAAATAAATAAAAACTAAATATTGAAGCTTGCTGGCCCCTAGATGCGGTGGCTGCATTAGTTTTCTGCAGGAACAGAAGCATATCTGTTGATTCCTAGATTGATATCTCCAAGTGTTGTGTTTGTTCTGGGTGATCTTTGTAGAGATTTTAATAAACTTTATTGCAGATTTTAATTGATTCCTATTCTTTGCTTAAGCATTGTTCAAGCACACCGATTCCTTGATGGGAGGGCCTGTGGTCATTGTAACCTCCCTTGCATGACTGGTATTCTTATTTGTAGCAGTGTCTCAGTCCCATTTTTAGTTCTTAAACTACACTTCCTGGTGTTAGTGAGATTTTGCCATATTATGAAAAAAGAGAAAGGACCAAGAAAAAAGGATATTTTTTGCTGATTATATTAATTCATTTTACAACAATATAACAAGAGATGTACAGTTAGTTACAGATAACAAAGGTTATAGTCCATACCCCATTTCAACTGTATTTACAGCATAAAGATGGAGTGGTTTACATGCTGAGCCAACTATACAAATAGTATTCTAGTAATACCAAAGGAAAACACAAGAAAGATAGATCCTGGTCGGTCCTATGGACAAACTGGATATTACATGTATAACCTGAAGTCCTTAAATTCCTTAGTTCCCAAAGCGTTTTGGCTTCCTCAGGGGAGCTTGAGACATATAAATAGACTACTAAACTATGCACAAAATAAAATGTACAACATCATTAGAATAAATTAGAATAAATCATATGATTCATGTAGATTTTGGATTATTACACAATATATTTAGTTACAGGTATATATGTTGCCATATATGGTATGATTAGTAGGAAAAATCTTCCAAAATAGAGGTTAAATAGAACCCCAAAAGATATCAAATGATCACATTGTCAACAACAATCAGTGTAATAATTTAAATGCGTAATAGATTTGTAAATGATTTTAGCCGATGTTAGGTTAGGGTTCTAAAGTAATGAAAGATGGTGTGTAAATGGTGTGTAAATATTTATTCACAAATAGGAAATATGAAAAGAAACCTACTTGTGATTAGGAGAGTAATGGGTTTGCCAATGGAGTGCAAAGCAAGAACTTGTTTGAAGAAACTATTGTCTATAAAAGATGATAATGGAGATAAAGTTAGATTATAAAATATTAAGGTGAGTAATAAGGGTGACGTAGGTTAAGTTAAAAGACCCAAATCCAATAATTTTATGCTAGACCTTCTAAGTCTAATTAAGGAGCATGCTTACCAAGGACATTAAAAATAGAGATAGTCACAAATAAATATGACAAGTATGGTCAGATGTCTTTCTGGTTCTTTTCCCAATATTTAATCTATGGACAGATTAATGAACAAACATGTTCACAGGTATTTGTTGTGGGTGAGTATTTGTGCTGAATGATCCAGAAAACATGAAATGGATCTGGTCCAGGATTGAAAACATTTACCAAATATTAGCAAACTATTTTAGAAAATCTATTCCTGATTTGCTGGATCACACAGGTTCTCCTATGATAATCTGTCTTTAAGCCTTGGAGAACTTTGGTAAATCAGGCCCATTATGTCTTCATGGAATTATTTCACCCCTAGGGAGTATCTCACTAAACCTGACATTCCTATTGCCTAAAATTTGACTCAAAGGAGTCAATTTATAAAGTAGTGAATCTGACATTCACCCAAAACATCCTGTTGGTTAAGGTTGTCCATTGGACAATGTTTTGGTGACTGTTGGATTTATTGCTTTATGATCAGATCCCAATATACCATAAAAACAGAAAATTACATTTCTGGGGCTTTCCCTATACCTGCAACATACAGATATCCCCCAAGTTGCCATATGGCATTAAAAGATTTGACAATTAAAAAAAAAAAGTACTACAGACTAAAATTTCTAAATGTCATAAAATTACAAAGCAATGTGAATTATTTCTGAGTCATATTCTATTTCCTAATGGAAGGTCGAGTTTTCTTTAATTTTCATTTTTAATTCCAGCAGAAGTCCACCCCCCTTCCCCAAATCTTCGGCCCCCTTACTTGTGAAATGCAGCAGAATGCATGAATTTGGCTGCGTTGTAACCTGTCCACGTCTCCCTATGTTGTCAGTAGAGAAACCCGTGGGTGATGATTGAACAGAATAAAAGCCTCAAAGATACTGGAAATGTAAATATGCAAAACATTTACTCAAATTTTACAAACGTATCATTACACAATTTCCGCTTCTAATAAAATGCTTTAGATTTTTATTTTCACATGTATTTGCCGTCTTCCAAGAACTACCCTGGAGCAAATTCTAGAGAATATCAAGAAACAAAGTACTTTTATCATTAAGATATCATCCCTGGTACAATATTCACCCATTCCTGTGTGAAATGATTGCTGGCAGATTCATACTTCAGACACCAAACTGAAAAGGCTGGAAGACCAAACCACTGAAGGAGGACATGTTTTCATCTGCTGGCAAATGGAGGATGCTGAAGAGACGCAATGATATTTTAATATGAGACCTAAGCTGTAGGGACAGTGAAAATTGAAATGTGAAACTAATGTTGGAAGTCCAGGAGAAGCATTATGAGGAGTGACTGGAACTGGGAAAATAATAAACTGCTTATCTTCAATGGTGAACAGATGAATGAGACATTGAAAGTGTGAGGTTGGCTATGCATAGATACATATGATTATACAATAATGGATGACTCTACGTAATATAAGAACACTGGTACGTTAGGGGATTTCTGAGCTGGGGGCACAGAATTATATCTACAGAACCTTAAATGAACCTTGGCTATCCTAAAGGAGCACCTAAATTGGTGGCCCATAAAGCACTGAAGAACTGGACCATTGTCCATGGTCTTTCAGTGTAATTCTAGAGGAACAGGAGATGAGGGCATGGCCAGTTGGTGATATCAGTGATGTGTCACCTAGGACAGAATCATCCCCCCACCACCTCTGTAATGTTTTGGGCTGGAGTGTCAGGTGAGGGGGAGGAATTTGGTCCGATGTCCTGCTTGGAGCACCAACATGGTTAGTAACAATCCTGCATACAATTGAACATTCATTCCATCTAAAATAATCAAATTCTAAAAGAATCACATTGAAAATACTTTTCATTCTATTATGTGTGCTCTTGATTGATATGGACTTGAAAACTGCCGGATTCATTCTTCAGACACTGAATCCAAAAGACTGAAAGACCAAACCCATGGAGGCGTTATGAGGAGTGACCAGTCTGGCAATGGTGAACTGAGAAAATTATTATCTGCCTGTCTTCCATTGTGACCAGATGGATGATACATTGAAAATCTGAGGTTGGCCATGCACAGATCAATACAAATATACAATCATACATGATTCTTGGTAATATAAGAACACTGCTAGGGGATTCCTAAGTTGGAGGTGCTGAATTGTATCTACAGAACCTTAATTTAACCTGGGCCATCCTAAAGAAAGACCTAAATTGGTGGCCCATAAAGCATTGAGGAACTGGTCCATTGTCTGGTCTTTTAGTGTAACTCCAGAGATGAAAAGGAGATGAGGGCATGGCTAGTTGGTGATATCACCACCTTTCTAGGGTTTTGGGCTAGGGTTTGCACGGGAATTGTGGTGTGGAATTTAATCTGTTGTCTTGCTTTGGGCACCAGCATAGCCGTAATAATCCTATATTCAATTAAACATTCATTGCAACTAAAAAGATCAAATTCAAAGAGTATTGCATAAAATATAACCCAGTATTTTGATTTTATGTGCTCCTTTTTGATTTCAGGAGAACTGATCGCCATTGAGAGCGTACATCAGTGTTTTTTATACCTTTTTAACACAGAAATAACTTATAGGCCTTCAGCAACCCCTTGATATAGAATTATCTCCACAGCTCCCAGTATTTTAGTGTGGTGGTCAGTCAGAAGGATGTATTTTACGTTCCTGGCCATTCGGAAGAATGTCTTCCTTACAGATAGCCAAAAAGATCCTTGGTATCACCTAACTGACCTGAGAGGTGCAAACTGCTCATTGTTCAAGGAACCCCCAGCAATCTCTGGAGGAACCCAGCTCTACATAATTAGAGAAAAGTACACTGTACACATCACACGTCTCCTTTATAATTCTATATGACAATAACTTTCTCTGCCTTTTCATTGTCTCTCTTTTTATTCATCATTTCTTTCTCCACAATTTATGTCTCCTCTGCTTTGTTTATTGAATTTTAAATGCTCAGAGATTAAAGGAGTTGTTAAGACTGCCTGAAGCACAAGCCAAAGGCTTCCCTTTGAGTCAGGGCTCCACTCATTTTCAATGCCTGCTTTTAACTTGCTTTAAACTGAAAAGGTGAGCGGGATAATGGGACAATCTGCCAACCTTACAGGTAATTGGTCAGTATGGTACACCCAAACCACTTGTTAGTGAAACACTCAATTATTGAGCCTTTGTCAGCGCAATGGATTAGGTTCCCGTAGTGCTCACACCTGTCCTAATCAGGAGTTCCTAAGTAGACTGTTGGGTATTTAGCCCAGGCTTGATGAACAGGTTAATCTGCCTGCTCATGCTCTGGATTTAGGTTTGTGTAATTTCTTATTATGCCCTAAATTGCCTTTAAAACATTTGAGCTGCAATTGTACTTAGCCCATCAGTGGTTATCGTGATCACTGACCTGTTATTTCTGCTATTGTTAGACATTACTTGGTCTTCTTGTATGGAACCTGAACTCTGCTGAGGATTAGCTTGTTTATACTTATTTCTGGCCATCAGCTTGCTCACTGTGTAATTGTTTGTTGTTTGAGTCTTTACACCATTCTAGCACCTTTTCTACTTGTTAGGCTGCGTACACACGTGCATTAATTATCGTTGGAAATGAACGACTAACGACCGTTTGTCCGATAATTGTTAACAAAAAAAGTGCACAATGACAGCGATGAATGAGGATTGTCCCTGGAAACCAACAACCATCCCAGCGGATCTGACTGGATGGCGATTGCTCGCAATTCATTGTGTGTATGGTCGTTCATTCATCGTGGATTGTTCTGCAGTACACTTTCTCCTTTACATGTAACTTCCTGCATCGTTCAAACGATTGTATCTAGCGTGTGTACATTATTGGTGGATTATATTTGAACGATCGTATCATTACAGCATGTACAGAATTGTGCACAATACGATCGTTAAAAATAATCGATGATCTGATATTAGTCATTCATTTTCTAACGACAATTATTGCACGTGTGTACCTAGCTTAAGTTAGCCATTGCCCCTGGTCACCCATGGAACACCATGATAGATACAGCGACCTATGTGTTTTATCTACCCAACTTTTGAAGTTTCTCTATGAGGTCCCAAGTCTACATTTCCAAGTTTTACCTGGGGCACAGTAGGAAGAATAAGAACACCCCAAAATCTAAGGGAACTCAAAGACTCCATGTTCTGCTCAGTATCTCTCTCTTCAAGAGATTTAAAAACCCAGAGGGTGGTTCTTTAGATAAATCTCTGCAGGACAAAGCAAGAAAAAAAAAGAGATGAGTAGAAGCTACTAGGAGATGCCATTTGTGCCACCTTCTAGAAACTTCCACTCATCTTTGCTTCACCTCTTTACTAACACCAACATTTATTCCGCATGGTTAGGTACATGTTTACTACAGGTAATCCAATGACCCCTTAAACACATCACATCTTATAGCAAGCCTACAAACAAGAAAGTGAATAATTTCTGCACCACCCCTGAAGTTTTCACACCTAAATGCTGCTCGAGTCTCCAAAACTGCTCGCCTAAAGTCCACTGGGAAACAAATTTTTCCAAGACTGTCAATCTTTGTGGTCAGTCTTAGCTCTCATTGTTTTTTTTTCAGCTGACCTATCATCACTTCTGTATCCCACAGTGAAGGTCATCAGGAAAAACCAATGATTTAGCTGTGACTGAATACCTGATATCAATGTTCTGGGAAGTGCTGGTTTCCCAGATGCCCCTGGGGGAACCGTTCATATGAACATATTGGAGTTGAGTAGCACGGTCAGCAGGAGAGGTAAGTATTTATTTTTTTCTTGTGCAGAAGTAATTTGATCTTCATTACAAGGCTGTTGGTATAGCAAAGAATGATGATGATGTTATTAGCAGCCATGGAAGATAATTAAAGATCTTATGAGCAGAAAGTCTTGGCAAAGTGATGGAGTTGTTCTAGAAATAGATGATGATGTTTGGATGAAAGCATGCACAATCCTGGGGTGGAGTATATATATATATATATATATATACATATATATATATATATTAAAAAGCGTTATATGTTTCCTGCACAATTTAAAAAAAAATACATTTATAAAAGATGCTGCCAGACATAAAAAATGCCAAAGATGGTGACATAGAAATGATGATGCTGTATGAACTTGAATCCATTTTTAAAATCTATACAATGTGTTTATAATCCATATGCAAAATGGGAAAATTAGTCCAGCCACCTGGGGTAGGAAATGTGATCTGGACCACATCAGCTAAAGAGTTAAGAGAAAGAAAACATAATTAGTCTCTCAGGTTTAAACCTCTGTGGAACATGACGACTAAACAACTCTGACTTTTGACATCACTATAAAGAGCTAACCATCAACCCAGCTACTTTGTTCTGACAGCTTAACAAAATCTCCCAAGTACATGAAATGATATATAGAAAGGAATAAAAACATTTTATTCAAGAAAGTAATTACTTCTCTTCAAGATGTCATCTAGTCATGAACTTTACCAGTCTACCTGTGGAAAATTGGTGGTACTATGTCAGAAATGATGGAGAACAGACTTTATACTAAACTCGATCCCAGGAGGTCTTTTGGCACCCAAGGTGAAGATACCAAGTTGGCTTTCTACATCTGGAGTTTTGCCTCAGCGATCAGGCAGGTTGGAAAACCTTTCTGATTATCATTTTCGCCTTCTTAAGGCTTTGATGTTTGCAACACGTCTCCTGTTATAGGCTTTCAAAGACACCTAATCCATTCAAGGAACTTACACAGGCCTTTGGACTCATTCCAAACCCCCAGTGCCAGACCCATCATGAACAGCAAGTGCTTTCACATGGGATAGGGGTAATAATTCTCATGGTCACCCCCACCCAGGAGTGCTGGGGGAAGAACAGAATGGAGAAGGAATGAAGCTTATGTTGCTAGGAAGAGAAAGACAGATAGGTTGCCCTCTATGGGCAATTTAAGGGACATTTTAAGTAAAAAAATTGCAGGTGTTTATAACTTTTTAAAAAAATCATATTTCTTCTTGACTGGGGGTTGTCTTCTCTTTAGAACCTCAACACCATCTTTGTTCAGACCACCATCTACTCCCAGAACAATGCTGGTCATTTATATAATCATGTAAACCTTCCATCGCCCATGTGCCAAAGGGTGGTGATGCCTATATACTCCAGAGCACCTATCCATTATCTCTGCTTCCTTATAGGTGTCCCATGGTGGTTAGGACAATACCAGGGGTTACTCAAATAACCATTCCGGACCATCTGTTCCCAGCTCTTACCCTTTGGCCCTCATACCAAATGGCAATGGCTTGTTATCTGACCTTGACATGGACACCACATTGTTTTTCTTGCTTTGACCTTTAGCTTATAAAAAGCTATGTCCTGTCTAGGGAAGACACTTGGGCTTGCTGCTACTAAAGCTACATACACACTTCCAATTATTATCGTTGGAAAACGAACGACGAACGTTCATGCACGATATATATGAACGATCGTATAGCACCGATCCTGCACATAGAGTAACGACACGATCGTTCGTAGATATTGTACACACAATAGATACGCTCGTTTAAGCGATAGAGGAACTATGTGCACGACAGGAAAGTGAACGGACGTTCGTTCATCACGCATGCTTTGAACATGGACGATCAACGAACGACCGTACACACGAACGATGTTCAACGATCGTCGTCCAATCCGATCCGTCGGTCCGGTCGTTCGTTTCCAGCGACTTTCCTCGTTCGTCGGCGTCGTTGGTTACTTTTTTACGAACGATTTTTTGCCCAATCGATCGTTCGTCGTTCGATTGGAACGATAAAAATTGGAAGTGTGTACGCACCTTAAGGGTACACGGCATATCACCAAGAGGCTCCAATTTTATCAATTGCAAACTTTTGCCTCAAAAGTTTTAAGGTTTGCTAACAGATGAAAACAAGTAAATTTCTTAGTTTTTTCCAAGAGTCACAAGAGTCAGTTATTTAGGAATGGATAGCCTAACCAATGGAGGGCTCACGGCTTAATCATTGTATGCAGGAGCTGTTAGGGAGAAATGATGGAGAGCTTTACTTTTTTTTTTACTATTTTTTTTGGTACATCTTCCACATGGCACTGCTAGTTTCCCACAACCTTTTGAATTTAATGAAAAAATTTGCTCCTCTAAAATTTTTGACCACGATTTGCACAACCCAGGAAGATTCGCTAATTTGCAGTTACAAATTCCCAAGGGTACCTTGCTTGTCTGTTTGGCATCATTCTAGACATGTCTACTAAGCCATCTAGGGAACAGCCACCGTGCAAAGACAAGGTGCCTAAAAGAAGCATATATGAACCAGAAAAGAGGTGCACAAATTATATAAAATATCGACTAACAATCATGAGGATTCTACGGTATAATTGCTTCTAGTATTCCTTGAGAACCTGTGAATTTACTGCCAGTCCCTCCAGGTCCCACCTTTTATCATAGCATCCCTAGTAGAATTTTAAAGATGGTGGCTCAGGTTGTTTTTTTTTGTCCCATCAACCCATCAGGCTGCCCAGAGCTTCCAAAACCAATCAGTTCAAGATTGCCCGAGTCCCATTGACTAAAAACTGAATTGCAAACCTTTTAAAAAGTTTCCAAAAGTTTTCTTGTCTATATAAATATTGCTAACAGAGAAAAATGTCTCCCTCCTGAGATATTGCTCAGGATGACATTTTAGCTATAAGACGGCAAAGGCAGCAGCAATCTTGCAACGCTTGCCCAAACTGTGCCTGGATGCGAATTGCGGGTGAGCTGACATCTGTGATGTATTAGGCGCAGACTGCCAAAGCTGCGGTGTTTTTAACAATACTTCTGTCTGTTTATACAAGTCCACGTCTGTCCGTTTACATCCACTAGTTGGAGAAGTCATGTTATGGTTCTGTATGATGACAGGTCACAGATTAATATCGCAGGGATAAGGGTATCCGTTAACCCCTCTGCAAATTCCAAACATGGTTTCTCAAGGTGTACAGAGCCACCTTTTCTGTGTGTAGACACTCCTATTTACCATGATATAGAAGTGACAGACCAAGGAAAAAAAATCTCAGATAATGAAGCTGATTTACTAAGAGAGCAGGGAATTCCAATATTTATAAATCATACAACGCTGCATAATATGTTGGAGCTTTGTAAATAAATACAGATATATTAATTATTGCTCTGCCCATGACACAAAATAAATTGACGTGCAAATTTAATCTGCAAATCTTTTAGTAAATCAACAAAACTCATTTATGTCACTGATACAAAATGTTTCCATTATCCAATAATGTTCAGATAGAGAAAAAATGTGCTTTAAATAAAATGAGTATTTATACACTTTAATAATCCCTTCATTCTATTTAAATTGTCTTTTTATTCACCAAAAGCTGCCATCATACTTCTCTCCTCTTCTGTCTACAGAAAGGGTCTTTTTTTGGGTGACCAAATCACAGTCTGTATGTTGAGGGCACCAAGTGGTTGTGAATAGATCAAATGTGATAGTAAGTGTACATGTTTTTTCATGTATACTAACAATTGGTTTCATCTGATCCTAAATTCAATTTCAGTGAAAAATTACCTCAAGGGCAGAAGCTCATGCTTGTATCTAGAGTGCCGTGGGACATCCTATTGATCAATTGCCAATTGGAATATCAATTAGAATGGCAGGTCGAGTGCAAAATAGGCAGCAGATCTGATTGTATGTACGAGGCTTTAGAAAGCAATCACTCTTGAATATGTAACTGTCAACGATGGTTTATGAAATATATTGGCTAGGGCAACATATCGCCCCTTTCTGCACCCCCCCGTTGGCATTTCTTCAGAAAAAAAAATTATGTTGCCCATAGTGGGTACAGTGATGTTTTGTGTTTCATTGTTAAAACAGGGTGGTCAACCGTTATCACCATCAGGAATCCCTTCCCGAGAAATGCCTTACAACCATCATTGGAGTGCATTGGAGACAGGATGTAGTTGCAGGGGATCCACAACACTGAGATATACCAAAGGATTAAAAAATGTATCAGGTATCACTCCAGACTGAACCTCTCTGTCCCCCATTGTCATTTCTGTAAAAAAAAAAGTCTCTTAGTGCTTGTTTGGGTTTCCTTGTCACCATGTACATGGGCTTCCTACAGGGTGGTAGATTGGCAACACTCTGTCCCTGTTCCCCAAATTCCTCCTGAGTGGTCACCCAATTACACATGCTTCTGATGGACACTACAAGTGACCATTTCAACCTACATTAAGCAAGCAAGGTCATCTGTTGTCACCATCAGGAAACCCACTGTGAGAATTGCCAAGCACCCTCCTGGAGTGCACGTAGACTGGAAGTGGTTGCATGAGATCAGCAACACTGAAATATAACTAAGGATAAAAAAGTGAGACTTGTTAATTATAATAGTTTGTAATAGTTTTCAATAATCAAGGAGTTGGGTTTGCATTGCTTTAACCAATGATGGAGCTTTTTGTGGTGCTCTCACTTTAGGGGGGCGCAGCATTCTTTCCCTTCAGGCTCATTAACCTGCATATTGCATTTAGCCATTCACTTTCCAACATTCCTGAGAGCAGGTCGTTAGCACTTGCGATGGGAGCAGGTCCAGAACAACCAACAATATGCGAGCTAATCAGGAATTAACGAGCCACTATAATTCTGCTTTCTAAAACAAAAGCTGAAAGCGACCCTTAAAGTAGAGCTTCCCATTGAAAGATAATTATGCCCTTGATAGGATAAATGATGCTTCTGCTTCAATCCCAAAACAAATGGACACGGATCTTTGTCCCCCCCGCTGGTCACCTGACATAGCGGCTTTTCCAGGGCATTGAGTGGAGGAGGCGGTAATAATCTGTGTGAGCACAACTTATGATGATAACAATAATTACCTCCTACAAAACACGGCTACTGTTCCCAGCTCTGTACTCATTACCACCGCACAAGGACAAAGCCTCGTTATTAGCGCAGTTTACAAGTCTGCTGTTAGCAATGGGAGGTGAGCAGATTTTCCCACGGTTGCAGCAGCAGGACCACTTGTTATGTTGGAGTGGGAGAAAAAGGCCGGATCCATGTCCTGGGGGGGTTCTGATTAGTGCGGTGCCAGGACGAGGTCTTCTGGGGCCCGAGGCAAAGGGAAGGAGCATGAAGGGGTCAATATACATAATAAGGATTGGTTAAAACTGTAACAGCAAATTATAGGATAAAGAAAATACAAATTGGGGTTAACTTTCATTTTCCTTCTGTATAAAGGAAGCTGAATTAAATATTTTTTTAATTTATATGGTGCTTTAATCTCCCATGATGCTTTACAAAGCCCGTAGTCACTGACTGTGTCTCAGAAGAGCTCACAATGTCCCTAACAGACATGAACATTAAAATTTGTCATATTGAATTGTCAATGATTTTGTCAAATTTTAGACAAATTTTGGCAAATCTGAAATTTTGGACACATTTTGGCAAATCTTATAATCTCTTGTCCCTGCCATGGATATTTATCATGAATATAGTTTAAGGCCAAATTGACAATTTGGAAGGGAGCTGATTAAATTGGTACTTAACTCTTGCTGGTATGGGTGAGCTTTACTTTTTTCTAAGAGGCCTGCAGCAATGGTCGAAGATCCTAACGCTTTCACACGCCCTGAAGCGGTCATATTCACCACAATAATTTTAGGCTATTGGGTAGGTGATATAAAGAGAATGTATAGCATTGTTCAGGCTTCTGGCTTATTACACTGATGTAGAGCCAAGTTCTACATTGCATGGCACATATGCCATGTGAGCAAAAGAACTTCATGGACATAGTCTAGTCCTTGTAATAAAATATAGAACTAATTCCATTCAAACAAATTTTTTTTTTACATTTTTTGGGGATTCTATTTATAAAGCAGTGAATCTGACACTCATTGAAACATTCCCTGGGGGAGAATTAATTACTGCCATTGAAACACATGGACCTGGAATAGACTCTATCAGGGAATGTTTTAATAAATGTCAACATGGTGTCAAAAGCACAATAATGTGGATACTTTGGTTTGAATCGTTTTAAAGTGTATATACACACAAAGGTTTGCTGGGTATGGGTGACAACTCAAAATGTTTGCATTTTCTATCTAGGGACAAAGAAGGTGAATTTTGCTAGCAATCACATCTGGACAACTGAAAACAAAACAAAGCAAGAGAAAAAGTTTACACTTGAAGTATCCCTTTTTATTGCACGTTTAAGGTATTTGTAAACTCGTCTAGAATTTCATAGTAATCCATAATACTTTAAAGGTGACTGGAGAAATGATTGGCCCTGGCAGGGGTCTGCAAACAGCCGGTGCTCACCTCCACTGTCTGGTGCTTTGGAATGTGGGAGGATTTTCAGTATCCTCTATTCAATGCAGAAAGCTAATAGGAGTGATGCAACTGGTTATGCAAGGGGAGCAGCGGCATGAAGAGAAGGCCTGGTATGTATAAGGTAAGTAGCAGTTAACACTTGTAGTGGGGAGGACTAATTTCAAAGGTTCAGCTTTGTTGTTGTAAAGGTGTTCAGTCTTTTAAGATCCATAACTGTCATTAAAATGATGTTCCTGGCATGACGATTCCTGTGGTGGTCTTTTTTTTGTTACAGGTTGACAAATCTTTTCCAGTTGTGCACTTGGGTTGTCACTTCGTCCCTTGCAATCCCATGCCTTTACATACATTCTCACAATCAGGAAGCTATTTCAGTGCAAATGGAGCAAGTATACGTAGACCCCTCTGTCTTTGACCATCCACTGGGACGGGTGCCCTTATTGGAAGATATGACCAACAGGTTTACCCTTTCCTCTTTTTGGGAACATTGGTATTAATAAATTGTCCTCAGCAGGGTCCAAGTCACCTGGACTGAGGTTATAACCCTTTCCCTAAATCTTATTTTGGCTTTAGTCCCAAACTGGGCAAATCCACAAATTGTTGTTGTCGGTGAGATGAGACATTCATATGCTGTTTGAAGCAAATACGTAGTGTATGAGTCAACGACTCCATGGCAATGAGTGTTCAGTGGTGATGAAAATTGATAGCATCCCTCGTGGATGTATTCCAGGATCCTGGAACGTTTCAGGCTGATGAATTCAGAAGCTTAAAGTTTGGACATTGTGGATCATTGCTGCAAACAGTTTTGAAACATTAAGTCACGGTTGCTTAATGACCAAAGCATGCATGGCTTGTTCAGACATTGTGCACCGCTCGTGTCATTGTACAGAAAAGTCATGTGATCACTATAATAGTGCAGAGAGGGTGATCACATGACTTTGATGAATAATGAATGTTACCAGTATTGTTAGGATCAAAATTATGGTTAGAATTTTGGGTGGAACAACAGGTCCAGAATAAATCGAAGAAGCCTAACCTAGCCTATCATTCTCTTAAAAACGACTTAATGACTTGGACTTACACATTGACCCCAATGCATTTTGCTTCATTTTGACAAAATGTTAGTAGCTAGCACTCTGGTCTTGATTGAATCTTGTCCAGTACCCTCTATGCATATGGTTTGTATGTTATCCCTGTGCTTCTGTGAGTTGCTTCCCAAAAAATGGATTGGATTCCCCCAATTGGCCTTAGCTTTCATGACATATGATCACATTACATGGATAGAAATGAGGTTATAGATAAATTGTGAGCTTTTCTGAGAGATAGTAGGGAGACAAAAACCTTGTCCTCTGGCTGCAGGCTGCAGAGAAGGATCCTTGCTTTTTGTGGAAAAGCAGTAGTCTCTTTGCTGTGACCAAGCATGCACCCCACTGTGTAAGAGCTTTGCATGTTCCCTGCCTATTAGAGAGCTTTAATTTTGATTTAGCAGATAGTGTGTTGGACATGTGCAGAGGGATTGCTGCTTTCACACACCTAAGGTCCTTCTCTACAGTAACAGGCATTTCTACTCAAGCCATGGCTGCTTTCCAAAAAAAATTGACTATAATATTTTTCATACCTTTCCTTTTGATGCACCTGCAATGCAGCTGATTTAAGCTAGAATCTCATTTGTAAGAGACCTGCAGTATGAAAACTTGTTGTCAGTCACCAGTGATGGACATTAATATCGAGCTTTGCTTCTCCTCCCAGCTGAGTAAGTTTTATGAATGGAGAATGAAGCATATCCAGGAGTCCCAGTTAGAGGTGTCTTTGCCACATGTCCGGTGATCACACATAAGCAACCTGATGACCTGGCACAGATGGCCTCCTTAATGAAGACACAAGCACCTGGATCTGTGACCAGATGGTATCATTATAGGGTATGTACAGTAGCAGCGGGGGTGGATCTGGATTGACATGCAGTGGCTGAGTGTGAATGACAGCGTAGAAATCCTGACATCCAGACTGTCATAAGATTAAACAGTCATGTCTCAAATAGTAAGGGACAAGCTTCACACTTCAGTACTGAAAAAGCTGTGCTTGATGAATCTGTGATAAAGTGTTCAAGTGCAACTAAAAATAAAAAAGTAATAAAATACTAGCTCTTTTACCTGGTGATCTGTTCGTGTCAAGGCTTCAGGCCCAAGGATGGCAACATTGTGACCTTTTGTGCTCCTTGTTGCCCTAATGACCTAATAAACATTGCAACAAAACATACAACATGGAGTCAACACAAGTCAACATGGAACATCAACATCTAAAACAAACACCTGTCTGTGTCCAGAAATTGCTTGGGCATGGTGCCTGGAATTCTAAGGTCAAAAAGGTAATCTCCTCTGGATTTTAAAAATAAAGGTCTCCAAACTCTACCCAACATCCTACTTGTCCTTGACGGTCCGGCACCAGTCCCCTTGTGGGTTGCATGAAACCCAGCATCATTCAACCCCCTTCTTCTAAACCTTTAAGGGTGTGTCATCAGGCCAACAGGAGGTAGATGTCATACCATGATGTACCACTATTCTCTACAGTATCTATAACCCACCAGCAGCTAGAAGAAGATGCCAAGCACTCCAAGATGATTAAGGATAGAAAATGGTAGAAGGGGAGATGAGGTTTATGAAAACAAAATACTGCCACACATCGTCTAGAGGCTGTCTGTAACTTAAGTTCAGCTTTAATTATTCAGAGATGTACCCAACAATTATCCAGAGGCTCTAAACATTCTATCTGTATCATTGTGAGGTTTATTACCCCTCCCTTGATATCTATTAAATGGAATGGAAATTAGGAGGAGCCTTCCAAGCAGGGACACAAAAAGAAGAATTACCTTGTTCTCTTCTCACCCAATGATCTCCTATATTGTACCTACATAACCAGTTTTAGGGCAGATCTGGGTCAGATAGCCAAGAACTGGTACTGGAATTTACATAACTGTGTGAGAAGGCATCTCGATCAAAGAAGTATATGGTGGTCCTAGATGATGCCAAGAACTGGCACTGGGATTTTTCATAAATGTGTCCCCTCCGAGCTGGCATCTTAATCAAGGAAGTAGATGGTGACCCTAGATCAGGGGTGTCAAACTCTGGCAAATCTGGCCACAACATCCTTTTTTTGGCCCCTAAAAAATAAATATGAAAAATGAAATGGCGCCTGTACTACAATCACTCGTGACTATAGACCAGCGGGCTCTCTGCCTATGTTTGGTCCTGCATTGGACTGTTTTAAAGATGCAAGTAATGCAGGAATTGTAGTGGCTGCACTATTTCAATGAAGAGGAAGTTCCAGTGATGGGCCAAGATTTATCCCCGCATTGGCTGTATCTGGCATTTCCAGCACTCCCACTCAGCTACACGTGGGAGGTGCCAGGAGGCTTTTGGAGTTACAGGGGCTTCTAGGCGACCCATGGCCTTGTGTCATATAGCGGTGTCATAGGCTGTGCGTAGCTTGCTGTTATCCAAGTGTATGATGCTGTGGGCGCTGCACAATTTCCAGGTTTTATCCCGGACACAAAGTTCCTGCTCAACTGCACTCTATATTCTGCAGCACATATCTGTGGAGCAACTATTCTTCAGGATAAAGATGAACAAAACATTGGACAGGAGTTATCTTACTGATGAACACCTTCACTCAATCCTGAGAATTTCCTCAACTCAGAGCCCCAAACATTGATGAACTAGCATCCAAGAAGAGATGCCAGGTATCTGGCTTGGACCTTGAGTAAATGTTTTCCTTATGTACTGTCCCTTGCTACTCCAAGGCATGGACATCAATGGTTGGATTTTCATAGAAGAATATTGGTATTATTATTGTTAGGCTGTGCAAAAAAAGTTACCACTGAAATTTAATTTAGAACGCTACAAATAGAGAAAGAGGCAAAAGATTTTTTCTTAAATAAAATTTTAAAAACATTTTTATTCCTCTTTTTCTAATATAAGCTTGTTCCAGATTGAATGTTAAGCAAAACCTCTTTGTTTCCATATAAAAAGGTTTTATTTCTAATGAGAAGGAAAAACGTCCTGAATTTTTAAAATAAATTTCAACATTGGCCCACGACTTTGTCTAGGTTTTTAATTATGGCCCTCTGTGTATTTGAGTTTGACACCCCTGCTCTAGATGATGTCCCTACAAAGGTGATGTCATCCCTCAAAAGAGAAAAGCAGATAAAGGCATTTTAAGTCGGCAAGCTTTGTGAGAGGTAATAAATACTTGGTACAATTCTGCACCTAAAATGAATAATCTATCTGAGTTCTCTTTATAGGAAATTAACAATTGCAGAGAAGTTTAGCCTAACAAAAGCATTTTAATTTTTAAGTCTGGAACATTTTTTTTTTAATAATTGCATGACTAATTTAGCATCTAAATGAATCTCTGCAGCTGAAGGACAGGCACCCGTTCACTAGCTTTCCATCCTACACACCTGATAATTTCGAGTATTTCATTTCTGGTTTCAGAAGTGAACCAAGAAAAACAAAAGTTCTAATTGAATGGTAAAAATATGCACTGCCCAGCTAGATATTTATTAGACTTGTAGCTGACAGTGGAAAGGGAACTTGATTTGGAGGCTAATGGCTATGGAAAAGTTAATAGGTCCTCCAAATACGAGGCTGTCTCCAGTAATTTAACACCTGGGCCCACAGCATCTCAACTATTCCAAACCACAGCCTAATTGTCTAGGCCCATCAACCAGAGGAAAGAAAGGCTAATGGCTGCAACAGCCCACAGGTTGTCACATTTCTATTAGGATTATTATTGTATTTTATATGAAACACATCCAGAATCCTAAATAATTAAAGTAAATGTGCGCCCAGTCACTAAAAGCTTTAACATGTTAATGTCATTTCAAAAGTAATTTTCAGTCTTTTTACAGTGGCAGCTTTCATTAAACTCATCTCTTGTGATCCTGCCATGGTCAGACATCTCCTTTTATAGGCTGGCAGTGCTTTGTTCTTGTCTCCTAGTTGTGTTCTGGAGTTGTCATCCCATCTTATGGTCTTTTCTAATTGGTGAAGTTCCAACCCTCAATATACAAGCCTGATCTACTCTTGTGATAACTTGGAACCCAACCCTAAGAAAATAGCTTCATTAAAGTAGACCTATTGCACAGCATTAAATTACGTCTTCAAGATTATGATTATCAACTTGGGCCCATTGGTGAGGTCAGGTGTTGGATTATAAGACCTGAGTCACCATTCCAATTCATCCCAAAGTTGTTCAGTAAGGTTGAGGTCAGGGCCCAGTGCAGGAAACCCAAACTTCTCCACACCGAACTAGTGATATCATGTCTTTATAGAGTTGATTTTGTGCACAGGAATTGATCTTCACCAAACTGACCCCAAGGCTGGAGAAGCACAATTGACTGATACGAGGTATGTCCTGGTCTCTATCAATTAGAGTTTCCATAGATCTGACCAGAAGGTGTGATGGTCAGGGGAGAAGGCTCTCATTGCCAATTAATCTCAAAGGTGTTCAGTAGGGTTGGGGTCAGGGCTCTGTGCAGGACACTCCAGTTCCTCCACACAAAACTGGTGACCCCATGTCTTTATGGAGGGGGCTTTGTACCCCGGGTACAGTCATGGGGAAACAGAAAAGGGTCTTCACCAAACTGTGACCACAAGGCTGGGAGAGCACAATCGTTTACAATGTCTTTGTATGATGGAGGGTTACCAGGACCCTTCACTGGGGACACCTGAACCCCATCATTTGGAGGCAGGGAACACAAACACTTGTCTATATTTGTGAAGGTCAAATGACTACAAATATTTTGAACCAAGCAGCACAGTATATATTTTGTCACTCTTCAAATTCAGTACAGCTTTCCTTAAACATATTTTTCATCTTTGTAAATTATTGTTCGGATGTTTGATTACTGGTAAGAATATCAGTACTGTATAATTATGTTTTCATTTTTTTAATTTTGCAGCCTAAAATTAAATCTGAACCATTTGCAGATGTCAAGCCTTGCAGAATACTAATTATAATCGAGATGTTTGTGTCACCGTCTTTCTGGATCCTGTCTCTGTTATCTATTAATCTATTTCATTTCTTCCCCATCATCATTTCCGTAATACAGAAAGTTAAAGGATAATTGCCATCTTAAACAACATTTGGGGATATTAATATGTCAATGATTAGGATGAAAATCTCAGCGAGTAGCGCATACTTTGGTTTAGAACTTGTAGGCACCATTGGTAACCTAGCTCAGCCTATTGCCACTTTTTTTTTTTACCCTGGGGGAACTTTGAATAAATTTCAGTTCTCGGAGATTCTCTCTGTAAAAGTATTATAGATACAGGAAAACAAATGCAGTGAACAGACAATGTTTTTTTTGGCAAAGAAATTTCATTAAACAAAGGTTTTTTCTAATTCAAATCAATATACGATTAGTATTTACAGTATATATATGGTACTACCTCATTCATGGAGGTATTGTACCTATTAGACTAGACAGAGATCACCTGCTTCATGAAATAGTCCCTTTTCATCATATAGATGAGCGTCAAGCTGAGCAGTATATGCAGAGAATATACAATATCACGACATCACTATACATATACTTATTTACATAGGTCCTCCAATTATGAGGCAACCCTGAATGAGCTTCCTCCACTTTGGAGGCATCTTACACATTTTTTTCAAAAACATGTGGGACAACATCTTCTCCTCCCCATCTTTGATTCTAAGAGCACACCCATCTTTATCAAAGGAACACCTTATTTTTTTTTTCTTGATTTATATTTGACATATACATTTAGCCAGCATCAGCAAACTAAGGATCCTAAAAAGAGGCAGCAATATTTGAGTACCACTTTCTACAGGGATACCTAAAATATAATATGTACAGTTTATTACCCCCTGTTGTGATATAACAGGACAATGTGCATAATATGTATGTATTTGTTTGAATGTGATACAAGAGATTGACTATTAAGGATATTTTTTATCATCACTAAAAACCAGATATAGATCACAATGATTGAGTATAATGTTCAACAGAAATGATTTGATTTACCTTATATGCCAAATTACATTTATAATTTTAAAATAATTAGTATATAGACCTATTCTCTAATTCTGAATTTGCAAAAAGTACACTAGATATATGAGATTTATGGATACATATATATATATATATATACTAGATATATGATTTCTGATTATATGTGATATTCTATGTACATCATTATACCAGATATATTACTTTCTACTATGTTTTTAAAAAGGTAAAAATATATGTAGAACATTTTGTAGCACCAAACGTAGTACCACCCCCGAGGAAGCCCAAGGCGGGCGAAACGTGTTGGGTAACAAGGCTGCGTAAAAACAATTGCATCTTGTGTATTCTCTGCATATACTGCTCATTTCGAAGCTCATCTATATGATGAAAAGGGACTATTTCACGAAGCAGGTGATCTCGGTCTAGTCAAATAGGTACATTACCTCTAGGAATGAGGTAGTACCATATATATACTGTAAATATCAACTGTATATTGACTCAGATTCGAATTTGAAAAAACTCACGTTTAATATAAGTCCTTTGCCAAAAAACCCTGTCTGTTCACTGCATTTGTTTTCCTATATGGTATTTCAGGGTTGGCAAACCTCCCATCTAAAGGGAAAATTTATTAATATTATCTGCAATTATACTATCCACCTCTGCCCCAGGTACATTTCTCCCCTGCACTATTATAGCTACAGCTCAGTGTACATGAGTGCTATGAGTATACCATGGATATATAAATAAACAAGGGGAAGAAGAATGTAGTATAGCATATTTGACATGCAAAAGGGATCACCAATCCCCACTTCCCCCAATACAACCAAAGCGTTTTAATAATATTCATGAAAATAAGAGTATTGTCAAGAAACAAAATAACATGCTGTCCCTTTACATTGAGAGTTGGTGGAAAAGAATCCTTTGATGGTCAGTAGTTGAAAGCCCCTTCTAATGGCGGTCACATGGCCCCTTTATTCTCTTTCCAGGAGGAGTACTTATACAGGTACTCAGTGGGAGAAGCACCTCCCAGCATCAGCCATGATTTATTGTGGTCGGTTAGAAAAGAGATCCCTGGCATTGGTGGTCAGTAGAGAATTGCCACTACATTGGTCGTCAGTTAGAGATTGTCCCCCTAATCTAGTGGCCAAGACCCAACTACATAGGTATTTGTAGTCAATGGGAGTTGGTCCCGGATAACATTATTGGTCAGTATGGTGCCCCCTTACATTGCTGGTGGTCAGCATAATGCCTCATAACATTGTTGGTCAGAATGACACCCCCTTTTTTAATCAGAATGGGTTAGACAGCTAAATGATTGTTAGCGTCCATATTTAGGTATAAAAGGGATGAGAATGAAGACTCCATAGGTTTCACATCATTGACCCTGATTTATCAAAGCTCTCCAAGGCAGGAGAGAATACACTTTCATCAGTGAAGCTGGGTGATCCAGCAAACCTGGATTGGATCTGGTCTAGAATTAAAAACATTTGCTAACAAATAGCTAATTACTTTTAGCATATTTATTCCAGGTTTGCAGGTTCACCAAGCTTCCCTGATTATGGTGTATCTTTTCCAGCCTTGGAGAGCATTAATAAATCAGGGCCATTGTCTCTGCCAAGTGCATTGGCCTTATAGCTCTGCAAGCTCCATCAATTGATAGATCAGTTCACCAATGCTGCCCAATCAGAGTGAGATATCCACAAAGGGCCACAGGGCCCAGTGAATGTCCAAAGTCCAGGCTACAAAATTCATCTATTACAGTAAACCAGTAATTAAACACATTTGGTTACATCTGTGCACCTACCTGTTACTTCACAAAGGAGATTACATTTGTAGGCAATTTGTGTTATGGGACCATATTAGTAAGGACAATGCAAATTGAGAGGCCTTCTCTGTGCTTTCATTGATCCCTATCAATATCAAAGATGGAGAGCAAAAGCTGCTATCTTTCCTAATCTCCGTTCTGCCATAAACCATTTCTGTTCCTGCTCCAGTAGCCCCCATCCACTGGTGACATTCTTGGGAATGGCAACTCTAGATGGTGTCTGGAGTAAGAAGAATTGAGAATCTTACTAGTGACCAAACTGAGGATAAGAGCTCTTAGAATTGTATTTTTGTTCTTGTAAAATTGAAATAAATAATCAAATTTACTTTCACCAAAATCCGAACAGCAACACCACTGCGGATGTTGCAGCCATCTGGTGTTCATACTGCGTGATGTGAGTGCCTGAAATTTCCCCTTTGCTCCACATAGTTCTCATGTTTAAATAGCCAAATGTTTATATCTACAATTATCCTTTAAGGCTGCTGTATATTTTATCTCTACAGTTTATTTGAGTGCTGTTTTCAGACCCTCCAAAATCCCAAAGTGTTCTGAAAATAAAGAAGAACACGTCAAAGCATTAGTGACCCTGGTGAAGTTTTAGGGGGCCCTCAGTATTGCTGTGAGAACAAGACCAATCTAAAGATCCACCACCAACTGCATTGACCCATTTCTAGGGTAATCCAAAAAGTCTAAACTCAAAAATAAGAAACAATAATGATGATAAAACGAATGGCTGGAGCCTTGTTCCCCAAGAAAAAGGGATTTTTTATTCATATACACCGTATATTTATTATACTTTCTGATAGTTACATCACTTTGTCATATTGCTGGGAAGTAAAGGACAATAGACCTTCCTGAAGATATTTGTTGCTAAGCAACTTTTTATCTTTACCGTACTTGTCTAAGTAAGTGTTATAGCTATATTGCGGCGCCTGATGCAGAGCAAAGATGTGGCGGTGCTCGGCGGTGTGTGGGCTGAACACTGTCATTAAAAGGACACTTAACATATTAGAAAACCTCCCTCAGCCATAATGGTGGAGATCGTTGCATCTCGAGTGATATGAAGGTGAGTGGTGGGGCAGATATTCAATGTATCACTGAAACACAGAATGTCGTGAATGTCTGCTTATCAGCCTTTCATTGATTTAATGATCAATATATTTATATATAGATAGAGTAGAGAAGGGTTCAAACCTTTCAAATCTCCCAAAGCTATTAACATACTTCAGACAACCATCGCCCAAGACAAGCCATTGTGTTCACCTTGGGCAAAAACTGGATATGTGTACAGCATAACCCCAACATTTTGCATCAATCCACCATAGTGGATTGATGAAAAAACGATCTGGACTGAAAGCTGTTCACTCCTATGGAGGAGAACACAAATGGGCTGCTTGCTCCTCCTTTTCCTTACCCTCTCAATAAAACAGAATGGCATTTTGAATATAGTACTTGTTCATTCATCTGTCCCCAGAAACCATCAAGAAAGATAATTTCCAGTGCCAATCCTCTGACTTCCATTGGACATCTGTATGGAGCTTAAAGCTGTTTTTCTTTTAACAAAAAAAACCAACAGTCCTTGATCACTCTACACCTGGCTTGGATTCGGTCCCGCGCCATCCTCGTTTCCATCTTTTATTCAAGAGGAACCACCAGACATCACCATCTTTTCCTTAGTCTTACAGCTTTTGCCTAAGTTACCCAATCTCGCACTGTGCAGACACGAGATAGGGAAAGGAGCATTGATCTCACATTTCATGCGTGATTTGAGATGGCATTTTTTTTTTCATTACTGGAAAAGCCCCTTCTGCTCATGCACAAGATTGGGCATGCGCAGATTGAACAGCCTCCTGGGATACATGATTTAGGCATCCTAGGAGGTTCTGGGCTTCCCATTCAGTCTTTACCACCACGCTGTGTCTTTTTATAAAAAGTGAAAATTCTTGTGATAGGTCCTCTTTAAGGAAAATTCCGCTTTTTAGACAGTTGTCCCCTGAACAGTTGGTTCACAGTTGGGAATCCCCAGTCCCACTTTGAAGATTACCTCTTTTTGTCCTGGGGTGAACCCAAACATTTCTGACATTATATCTCAATGACAATAGCCATCATGACACACACAGTGATCAGTCTCCCAAATGGGGACACATTGAAGCTTTAAAACAGTTTACAGTTTTTACATTAAAACAGTCCTTGTTGATGATCCTTCTTTGAAGAACTTTGTTCCAGAATTTCCCCTGTAGATGACAACTCCCTGTCTTTCAGTTGTCCTACTGAGTTTTCACCCCATCCAAAGCTTTTCCATGTATCTGTGCTAACACATTTGGAGCAAGCCATTGCCACTGCAAGCAAGATGGTCAGATATAGACACTTCATTGAAATAATGATTACAGTTCTACTTCTGCTCAAGGTACAGACAGTTCCTGCACAATTGAAGGTTGTAACTCTCTGTCCCTCTTTCACCAAGTTCAGGTTTGTGTTTGAGTGGTCACTTTATCATATGGGCTTCCGATGGAAATTACAAGTGTTCATTTCAACACTCATGACCCATGCATAGTCCACAGTGGTCACCATCACGTAGCCTACCATGGAGCACATGTAGATAGCTGCAGGATATTAGCAGCCCTTCAACAAAAAAACAATTTTAAGAAAACAAAACGGCAATTTTAATGCTGCACAGCATACAGAGTGCCTTACACATCACCCAGTTGGGGTTTACATCTACATTAAGAAAACCCAGCCCTATATTCCTTGGTGTCGACTCCAATTACCATATCACACAGATCAGCGACAGAGTGGAAATGAGGCTTCCAAGGTGAGTTCTCTTCATGTCAGCCGGCAGCTAGTGAGCGATCCAGGTTTCTCACTGTAATGAAAAAAAAGAAAAAAAGGTCCTCCGAGCCTGACTCTGCTTATTAGTCTAATATATCTGCAGAGCTCTTGTGGGAAAATACGAGTTAGAAGGAAATACGTGGAATAAAAACCTTTAATCCCAAGACGCTATTTACTTTCCCGGCTCTTTATTGGGGTAACCTCCAAAAAAACATGGGCGACCCCAGACCTCACAGGCAGAGGAAGCCGGACGGGAGGAGGTGCACTCCCTTCCCCCCCCTCATCACCGTGATAATATCTTGTTAAAACATTCATGGTTGAATTTGAGATCATGAAACATTTAGAAGCAGCTGTGATAAATTATGAAATATTTAGAGTGCTCCCGTTAGCTAATTGCCGGCAGAGTGCGCAAAATGAGAGAGGGGGCTAAAAAGATCTCATAATAAACAAACAAAAAATAAAACCGATACCATTTCCAGGATGGAGAGGAAATGAAAAGATAACCCTATGTGCACCAACGCCGATCATCGCTTCCTTGTTCCGGGATACATTTAAGTTTGTTTATGGGTGAGAGGAAATGACACAAATCTGTCAGGAGATCTGGGGATATATAAAAGAGGCCAAGGCTTCCTGTGACCCTCCATACAAAGTCATGGGAGAAGGGGCAAGCACCTGGGGAGGAGGGATGAAATTGAAGTTTTAATTTATGAAAATTGGCAAATGTGGAAGATTTTGGCAAAATTTGCTGTTTTTTGGGAATGCGTTGAAGTCACATGTTTAGATAAACTTGGTATTTAAAGGTCATAGTGCTTTAGGTAGTTCATAAAGATTACCATTTTTTGTGCCAAGAACACCATATTTTTTATTTATTATTACGTTTTATTTTTATTGATGCCCACTGGAAGTCAAGGCAAGCTTTTGAATAATATAAATTGGAACTTTGTTATGAAATGATACGACTGCTGTAAATTGTGACATGCCAGGAATGTTCACATAGAGAATTGTTCGGTCCACTTTAAATGGTGATATTGGTATTGGGTTTATTAATTAGTATCTGGCATAAACAAATAATGGTGTACTTACTATTTGGCACAGATGAATATTAAAATTTTTCTACACCTATCATAGATAGTTGACCATGATATGGTTGTCAGTCTAAAAACTAGCAAGCCTACAGCTGGTAATGGGGCTCTAAATTTGGGGGCCACGGTTGCTTCATTAAAACATCTTCTGTACATGGGTCAGTGTCATCGTCATGCTGCAACATCAGCGACATCTAATCCACCTCCTCCTCCTCAGCATCACAGCAGGTTGTTGACCTTCTTTTCCTTCTCTAGTTTCTCTTGAGAGATTTCCATGTCGTTGAGCCACCCAACTGCACTCCAACATCTCAGAAATTGTCAACTGATCTGACTGCAAAAATCCTAAAATTGTCATTTGACAATCGCTAGCCACTAAAATCATACTTAAAATACCACACACAGAAATCTTCTTTAGCTCTAGCAATGGCCAGCTAAAATTTTGGAATGAGGTGCCGTCTTTAGGGTAGGGCTGGAGACCTTTGGTCTGGTGGCCCACCATAACCACATGGGCCATTAATGGTATAAAGTATGTCATGGTGCCACATTGGTTTTATCCAATGTTCCAGATGTTCCTGGTCAATGTTTCTAAAGTATATTGTTCATCATGATGCACCTCTATCCACTCTATCATCACCTTCCTTTATGCCTCTTGGAATTTGTTTCACATATCATCTCAAAGTTGCAGGGGAAGTTGGACCTTGAAGACCTCCGTCTGCTAGGTTCTCCAAGATCTAGACTGAGAGTGGGTGACTATAAAGCTAGCATGACTGAAGGTTAGGGATGAGCAAGCCAGATTTTTAAACTCGATCTAGCTGCGGATTTGGTCTTTCTTGCTTACCGAAATTGTAATCGAGAATGGCCTGTGTAATTTCGAGATCTCATTTTCTGTTCTGATCAACTAATGCAGCCATGGCTGTATTTTTTGATCAGCTCAGTGTGTCAAGCTCAAGCATCATCAGGATTTTCCTTTCCCAGCCAATCAGAGAGCACTAGAAGTTTTGAATGGGGAGACTTGTCCCCTTTTACCCTCTAGTGCCGGGGGAATTCGTTCATGTAGCCCTGGGAATCCATTTCGATCCCCAGGCATTAGAGGTTAATTAGTATTCCCCGGGATCACACACAGGAGGATTCCCAGAGCTGCATGAATGAATGCAGTCCTGGGAATCCTCCTGTAATGATTTCCTGGAACTTCCAATGGGTCTGTGAAATCTGGGTCTGTGTTTGCCCAAATGTCTCTAAACCATTGGAAGATTTTGTGAGAATGCCAGAGGCTCATCCCTACTGAAGGTCCTGGAATGACCAATGTCTGGATCATAACGTTTCTCCATTAAAGGCCACCAGACCAACCTATCCTATTAGGTTTTGAAGCCCTCCTCTCTCCCTTGGCTACCATAAATAGGTAAGAAAGCATCTTGAATCACAAGGATGATTGTGGGGCAATGGCTGTTGCTTAGAAAAGGGTAGGGTAACTACTACATTTGCTCACCACTGTTCTCACTGCCATACTGAAGACAACTGGTACTTTCTCAGTTCTGTTCATTTTCACAGCTTGCACGGGGTCACAAAAACTTATCTCATGTCTATAAACATTTTAGATTCATACATCTCCAACGTGCCTGATACATGTACTATATTAATATGCAAAACAACAAATTCCAGGTCATCCCACAGTCACGGAATTTAGTGATGCAGCCCCAAGCTGCCTGTGGCTTAGAAGAAATCAGATAGTGAGGCCTGGTTCTGGTTCATATGGTAATCGGATGCATGTGTCTGTGGGAATATTTTTGGTCTTGGTTTCCTAGCTGTGCCTGGCAGGAAGATTGTGTAGCTTGTGACTGAATAATGGGCAGTATGTGGTGACTGTAATTTCCAAAGGTCACTGTAGGACAGCCGGGAAGTTCTCCACTCGCAGCATTTTGGGACATGTAGTATTACAGAGCAACATCTGGATCAAAATTTGTTGGAAGAGGATGCGTTTTTCATGATATAAGTAAGTGGAGGAGTGTCAAGAGGTTGTGTCCTTTGGCCACATACTTTGTGCTATAAGGTGTCCCATGTTTCAGAAAGGTCAGAGGTTTGCTATAATCACATGAAGCTGAACTCTATAGTCTTAAAATATATTTCTGCAAAGTGCTTTGTGAGCACTAACTGCTACTGTAAGCTCAAATATTACCTTACAAACACAGCAGAGACATCATCTTTGCGCTGTACTTAGCCTAGAGAGAAGATATGTGGAAGGGGCCCTACAGCTCCACTCGCTATAGGTTTCCAATGGAAAACCAAAGGAAGGGGTGGATACAAGACCAGTCACCATGCACAAAGAGAGAGAGCAGCAGTGACCAGTCTTTATGATATGTGCAGAGGCAATACTGAAATATTGTACAGACCTGGAAGAAATACACAAAACATGCTGGGTTCATGATTAGTGGATTACAGTTTTGAGTGTTTTATTTGCATACCAAGGAACCTACCTGCTTTTGACTGCAAATTCTTGGTGAATGAAAATAATTGTTGGAGCTCCAGCTCGGTGCTGCTATTCTCTGACTCACTATAACACAGCCACACTATTTTTCAGTGTATTGTATGGGGAAATGCTGTCCTGTGACCTGGAATCTTTGGAACAACAAATACTATATCTAATGCTGAGTCCACTTTAAAAAAAATCCACACAGAAAAGGTAGTTATCTGCAAGTAAAAAAAAATTGCTACTGACCTTTCTTAGGACATGCAGCAGATTATTTTAAGAGTTATGTGTGCTTTGAAGGATGTACTGTCCTTTTAGAAAAAGATCAATTCTATTAAGACCATAAGCATTGTACTTTCTGCTCAAAATGAGTCCAGATGATAATAACCACACCATTAACACTTTAAAGATGTAGCAAATATGCAAAGTAAGAGTCATCTTCACCGAATTTTATACAAATAAACATCTGCCACTTCAGAAAAACACAAGGATATGAGACATAAAGGAAAGCAAATTGCAGTCCTCATGATACAGCGCTTCTATATGACCTTTGTGATGTGAATGCCGAATTGCAGCTGGTGGGGGAGCAGCCATGAAGTCACTGAGATAAAGAGGTTACCTGGTAAGGAGGACTACACAAGTAGGAGAGAGTCATGTGGCAACAATTGTGGATACCATCACACCTATAGGAGAATATTATTGGATATATTAGATATTGTGTTCCAAAACCATGGCCACTGATATGGAGCTGCCTTCATGGTCATTAATATGGCATTGCCCCCTCTATGGGCAATAATATAAAGGCCCTCTCCTCAGGGCCATTAATATTAATCTGATCCCTCCTATGGCTCACAATTCCAACTAATCCCAAAGTGTTAGGTAGGGTTGGGGTCAGGGCTCTGTGCAGGACACTCGAGTTCCTCCACACCAAACTGGTGACCCCATGTCTTTTTTGAGGGGGCTCTGTACCCCGGTGTACTGTCAATGAGGAACAGAAAAGGATCTTCACCAAACTGTGACCACAAGGCTGGAAGATCACAATTGTCTGCAATGTCTTTGTATGATGGAGTATAATCATGACTGGGGACATCTGAACTCCATGATTTGGAGGAGGGTCTACATCTGTTGACCATATGAATAGTTATGAGGGCCATGTGTCCAAAAATATTGGCTATATAGATATATTTTATTACTGAAGTACAAAGATGAAAAATGTAGCCAACTATAAATCATTTAGGTTTTTTTTATCCATTTAGGATTGTGTTAATTCCGGGATGTAAGAAGCTGATGCATTGTTTGGTGATCCCACAACAAACATTTCCTTTGATTTCCCAATATCTATAACATTCTCCCCTTCTTTCATGCTGAATCTACATAATATTTTTGTTCTGTGTCCGTACATTGAAGGTGGTCTGCTCACCAGATGCCGAATATTGCTCATTCACTAACAATGGACGTAGAAGAATGAGATGCTTTTGTTTTGTTTTAAATGCCGGAAATAATTGTTGGCTGGGAAGTGAAATTGAAGAAACCTCCAATTCCACACAACGCCTTTATTCCAAGTTAGGAATAAACATTATCATCTAGAACCCAGGGAGAGGCTAAACGTATATTCTATTGTGAGGACTTCTACATATTTATGTATGTGATATATTAGTGTGTTTTTTGAGTTTGGTGTTCCTCCAGGGTTGGACTGGTCTGTAGGTGAACCTCTGATGGGCACTTGCTGACTTACCAAAAATGCCACTGTGCCAAGAAAGCTCTATGTTCTGGTGAGTCCTCCTTTTCCCTTTCTCTGGTGAGCACCAGGTCTTAAGTCTGACCCTGTCCCTCCATTTTAATGTTGCTCACTCATAACCTCATCCATGCATGGCTTCATACTTCCCAACCTCCTCGATTGTAAGCTCTTCGGGGCAGGGTCCTTTCCTCCTCCTGTGTCACTGTCTGTATCTGTCTGTCATTTGCAACCCCTATTTAATATACAGTGCCGCGTAATATGTTGGTGCTATATTAATACTGTTTAGTAATAATAATAATAATAATAAAGTGAATTGTTTATTTGTATCTTATGAAGAAGAAAGATAATATCACTGTCAGATTTTGACTGCTGTCTTTACCCCTTCTCACCATTTGTCCTGGTGATCAAAATGCTCAAAATCCAACCAACACATGTCAAAATCCAACATTTTGAATGGTCACCAGAATAAGAATAGCGAGAAAAAATTCCAATTGTATAAAAAAAGGAAAACAAAAACTCTCTGGATGTGTTTGCTTTCAATTATCCCACTAGATGTCCTCAATCCTCAGGGTTGAATGACACTCAGTATAATTTAAAGGAGGTAGCTGGGCATCATGGACCCGCCCCTGAAGATCACAATAAGTACAAAGAACCGTACTGCTGTTCTCACCCTAGAGCTGCTTGCTGCAATCTTAGGAGGAAGGAGACCTGTGGTCTGTGGTCTGGTACTTTGGGTTTAATGACCCTGGCAAATGAACAGGAGCCTTGCAAGCAAGGGGCCACAGTTTGTTGCAAGGAGAAGGAAACATTTTCTCATTCTTTTATCACCCAGAAATCAGGTTGCAACATTGTAGCAAGCTGGAAAAATGATCTGGGTCAGACAGCCAAAAGATGTACATACACCAGGATTTACATAAATGTGTTACCTCCTAGCTGCCATCTCAGTCCTTGAAGTAGACGGTGACCATGGAAGATGCCCAAACATAGATTTTGCACCCTTTTGTAAAGATAAGAAGATTAAAGCAATGTAGGTAAGGGGGTGGGAGTGTATCTCCATCTTCATGACCTGACACACTACATAAAATCATATATCTATAGACAGGTCCACTTTAGTAGATTTATGCCTACAATTTGTAAAAAGCACTTTTTATTTTAGAGCTTACTAACAACATATTTTCTGCTCTAATTGCAAATTATTTTGTCAGATTATACACAAGGCTTCGTCTTGAAATTTAGCTTCATCTTCTATGAATTTTCATTAACAATATGCCGGGTCAATGAACAAAAAAAAGCTAAAAAAATGAGATAATATTCCCCATGCAAAGCACACAGATGGTTGGTCCATACAGCTAGAGTTATCGTTAACTGTGAACAGGAAATGGGTTGGAGCGGTGCGTTCATTAGCTGTGGCGCGCCGCTAATCCTCCAGGTATGAAAGGGTTAAACCCCCCTAAAAAAAAAAATAAAATAAATGAAGCAGCTTTTTCTTGCAGGGAACAGCAGGGTAATTAATTGTCCTTTGTGCGCTAGTGAATAGTGTCTGATAAAGAATGCTGCAAAATATCTGAGCTCACCCCGGTAATTACAGCTTGACGTTTCCAGAGCCGCCAATCACAAGGGAAGTCCGTTAATTCCTCTAAAGTGTAGGAATGGGGGGGCTGAATGGGGGGGTTGGAGGGAGTTGGGGTTGCCACGCCTGATCTTTTGTCATGTTCCTTTAACCACTTGGCTACAAATAGAGAAGCAATTACATGATACCTATACAAAGCCGGGCTCCGCTATTCCCAAGGGCTTGTGACTCTCTTCATTTGACATGCCAATGAAAGTGAGATCTTTTATCTGTACAAAAGGCCACTGTGTAGAAAAGTTCCAAAAGGAAAGGGGAGGACAAGCGGGCCGAAAGTTCACTTTAAAGAAGGGCAAACCAACACACCCCCCCACCCCAATCTTTGCTGGGTTAAAAGTATTGAAATAACCAAAATTGGAACTCTCCGGTGATAACCTTGTCTTTGCCACTTCTATGTAGAGCCACAGGTCAAGATAGTGATACAGCCAATCACCTCGCCACCTATCAATGAGAGAAGTTGTAGGTACAGGTAAGTATTTGAGCACTATTTATCAATCTTAAGGGAGTGGGCCCTACTGTGATATGGACTATAGGTTAGTGCCCTAACCAGTTGATGGCTCATATCTTAGCAGTGCTCACCTGGAATGTCGAAACAGACACCTGGACCTTTGGCTTGTGCTTAATCAACATGTTTCTTTTGTAGGCTCAAGCCCAAATAAATGAGTTTGAGTTCTTACTGTTCATGGATGGCCTCCGGTTATTCCAGCAAACTATTTCTGTGTATCCTGAACATCAGCCTACTGTCCCCATCATTGACAGTCTGTGCTTAAGCTGTTTGGAGCCTGGGCTCTGTTTCAGATTGGTCTGGCTGTGCTAATCTGATCCCTGACCTGCTTTTTGGTTAGCTGATGTTTCCCTTTTTAAAGAGGGCCCAACCAATTCCATTACACTAGACCAGTTGCTTAAGTTGGGCCAGTTGCTCTCCAGGTCCTTGTTTGCTTATTTCTGACTTTCTTGTAGGTCTTAGGCTCTAACTATAAACTAGGTGCCCCCCACCAACACCCAACTACTCATATGTTATGAATCTATTATTACTAATGTTTCAATGCACATGGAGGCTAAGCATTATTGCAACGCTGACCCAGAACTAAATAGGTCGGCGTTGACTTGAAAGAGCGTAATAGGACAAACAAAATACATGGTGGTTTGATATACTTAAAGCAGAATTAAAGTTCCACTCTTAGGAATCCATGATCGGCAGGTCATTTTTGCAGTAAGGGACAAATAATGTCCCTTCTATGACAATGCACCCTACCTTCCTGAGCAATCCCAGCCAAAGATCATCTCCAGGAAGAAAAAAATGGTGGCACAACGGGGACAAGTAAATATTGCAGGGTTTAGTTCCACTTTAAATATAATTGAACAAGCATACACATATTATGAGAAGACACAAAAAAAGATCTGATGATAAATCTTTTTTAAGAACACTTTCCTAATTAGCATTTTCTGTCTTTACAAAAAAAAAATGTTTATTCACTTGAGCTACCAAAGGCGATGTATTGGAAATGAGCCTTATTATAGCCTACTGGTAAATCAACCTTAGTTAATAATTTTGTTACCATCTCCCAATACACAACTGGACATCTAGAGCCATATGCCATGTGACACTCCTATTCTGTGTTTTGTATTACTGTAAATGAAAAATTATAAGTGAGAATAAGCCTGCAAGGAGCCTTTATTAGTGACTTTTTATCATGTTATGTATTATTTATGTACAATCATTCAAGTGGCGGGTTTTCATTTAGTTTGCAAGTATATAGCAGAAAATAGACTTTTACTTGCTCTGCCGGAAATTTAAGGGGATGAAATGGTGGAAATGTTGTTGGATCTGTTGGGAATAGTAATGGTACTGGTTGAGTCACCTTTAGGGGTTTTTAGGTGTTCAATCTGGGATTCTTACAAGGAAGAAGAACAGGTTGAACACAGGATAGGTTGGCCTTCCGAGAGATGAACAAGCTGGCCTCCAGGGAGGAGCACTTTTAATAATGAGGAATAGACATATTATAGAGTTACCTTCATTCTTAAAAGAAGGCTTTCCAGAAAATTTTGGAATATCTGGTGCAATTTGCCAATTGGTGAGGTTAGGTATTGATATTGGAGCCAGGTTGTCACATCCAATATCAATACCTAACCTCACCAAAATAGAGGCAACTTTATACTATGTCTATGCTTTTGGAATGGGATGTCCAACATGCTCATATACTGTAGGTGCAATTGCCTACACATGACCACATGTAATATAATATCTAGATGTCCAAAAACCTTGGACTATGTGGTGTGTATTGTTCACAAGTAATGCTGCATAGCTATGACTATTTCAGATATTTACCTTGAAAATACCCAAATGAGAGCCAGTTCAGCATAATAGGTAAGAACATCTACAAAACACAGTAAGAGTTCAAACAAACAAGAATCACATTCATTAATCTGACTTTGTAAAGTAAAATGTGATAAATTGCTATGGACTACAGCCACTGTCCACCTCCTCATTGTCCTTCATACCATGTTATTAAATAAGCCCAATAATCTTTAGAAATCCTCAGAATAATGAGAACTGCAGGGAATGGAGGTATTTTTTCTATTGCTGAGGGAGAAATATTTTTAGTTAACTCTTGTCCCTCAACAAAGAAAAATATGTATGTGTCTGTAAATATAATATATGTCCTCTTTGTAGCGGATACAGAAATAATGCAAGTTTGTTTCAGGTGTGAATCAAGAGGTTAAGATGGTCCGCTCATCCACTTCCCCCATCCCTGGGGTGTCTACAGGCATTAGAAGATCCTGATCTGGATTTATACAGCCAGATGGGTAATATGAGCAGATATTCTAACCAACATTGGTGGATGAACACCAACCTAGGCATTGGCCATTCTACTCAAGAAGCCCATCCAAGAAAGGTGAAGGTTAACTATCATGAGAGTACCTGGATGATCCAACAAAATTGCATTAGGTTTGCTGGAACACTTAGGTTCACCCATAATAACATATCTTCTCAAGTCTTAGAGAGCTTTATTAAATCAGTCAATATATGTACTGTGGTCCAACTCTGCAGATTGCTGCAGCATGCTCCTTACAGCAAAACTCATTGTCTCCCATTCTGCTGTACACCGACTAATACCTAGTTCAAGAAAAATAATAGATAGATAGATAGATAGATAGATAGAGAGAGGGATAGATAGAGGGATAGATAGATAGATAGATAGATAGATAGATAGATAGATAGATAGGGATAGATAGATAGATAGATAGATAGATAGATAGAGGGATAGATAGATAGATAGATAGATAGATAGATAGATAGATAGATAGACAGCTCAGGCCGGGTACGTTTGACATTTTTTTTGATTTGTGCTCTGTGTCAGCAGTTCTAAGCTGGGAAGTTTTATAGAATGCTCCTAGAACCTGCAGCTCTGCCAAACCTGGAATAAATAATCAGTTTTACACCATCAGAGAGACAGAGGCTGCAGTAAAGATGTCAAGCTGTTTACACAGGCTGGCTTTGCGTAGGAATTATTGGCCCTTATAAATCCTACCATTTATCCTCAGCAGCCCGCCACTGCCTGATAGGTTCAGGATGAGGTCTATTATTCTATTGTAAAAGAACAGCTGTCTTTAATTGGCTGGGACTAGCCAGTCCTTGACTTCCTATTGGCTGACATCCCATATGCTAAAGATGCATTGTCCCTTATTGGCTGCAATGCAATGGAAGATATTTTACTACTTCCAGATCTGAAATAACTATGAACTGTGTTTGCTCTGACAATGTTTCAGGGTGTTTGACAGCAGAGAGCTGTGTGCTTGATAGTCATAAATAATCTAAAAATATTTAAAAACGTATGTTATAATAAAGAAAAAAGTCGGAAAAAAAACAGTACATCCTTGTAATCCGTAAACAATTTTCTATTAATTATTTGAGTAGGTATAGAAAAATTGACCATGCCAGACATTCTGTGAGTGCCTAACTTACGGCATTCAGAGGACAACATTGCCTTTTGCTGTACTGAAATTCCAAACAAAGCTGTCAGCTCTGCCCAAGGCTGAACTAAACAATGCCACCCCTCATGTTATAAAATAGAAGAGAGGGGTTGACGTTACTGGGATGAGGAGATGATCCAACAGGGGAAAATTTAGGGAAGAACTTAATGAACCTAATTCTAGGACTCATAGGTTGTCAGAAAGGTTCATGATAAGGACTGTGTATGAAGTCCAAGTATTGTATTGATTATAAAAAAATGACTACTCCAACATTCTTTTTTTTTGGTTTTTAGGGTAAACATAGGGCAATGTTTCCATTGGTTGGTGGTTGCCAGCCTCTAAGGAGTTATTACTTTGGATTCTACCCTTGCACTTACATTTGCTTTTGCATCCTTACTGTAACTAAATATGTGGATAATTGCAACATTAGGAAGTTGAATTTATTCCTACAATATTAATATTTATCCAGCACACTACAGACAAAAGCTCTAGCAAGCCAACTACAAAAAAATTCTGCCAATGGAAAGAAAGCTTTGTTAACCCGAATACACAACAGCCTCAGTCCACTTGATCAAACATTTTACTAAAGCTTTCATTTAGGCTTTCTAAAAATGATATGTAAAAGCATTCATCGAGCTTCAAATTAGGTTAATGAGTTGAACAGAACCATTTAGCTTGGCAATGCTTTAAATGTCTCCTTTATTTTATCCCAACACTTTTTTGCCTTTTAAACTTCTAAACATCTAGGATGTTTTATGTAAGTCCAAACCCAAATGCTTCTCTGGAAATTCAAATTATTACAAATCCCTGGCTATAAAATTACCAATGTCTATAACATAGCATTATCTCTAATCTATATCTAAATCTTCACTAGACTGCTCAGCCTGTTTGTAAAAAAGGGAATTCCCCAAATTGTTGTGTATAAATAGGGATTTCTTTGTAAGTTATTCTTCTTCATTCAGTAATATAATATAATTTTATAGCAACATTATTTGGACACCTGACTCCTATAACTATCTATATGGTCATATCAACATACAGTATGAAGACTTCCCTCCAGATGATGGAGAACAGTTGTTCCCAGTGAGGGGTCCTGGTAATTCTCCGGTATACAAAGACATTGTGGACATTTGTGCTCTTCCAGACTTGTGGACTCAGTTTTTTTTAAATGATTTACTGGTTTCTGGGTTTACTTTACAAGACATATTAATATAGATGCCCAGGCATATCCTAAAGTTTTCAGAATACTAACAATGCCCTGGTTGAGATCCTCAGAAAGAAACCCAACAATGGAACATGACATAAAGGTATATGTAATCAGGCAGGACTTGATTTTTGCTTTGTTTTTAAGGGAAAAATGACACAAGCACATAATAAATAGTAGAGTATGATGATGATTAATATTTTAGCCAAGCCATGGGATATTTTTTTTCTTTTGAAAGCTTCAAGTTTACTTTTTTATTTATTAAAAAGCTAAAGTGGCTTTAAACCACAGCTGTTGCTCGAAAACCTGCTCTTTGTCATAGGATGCCCTCAGTCTTCTGGGTTATATGAAACAATCATCACCCAACTCAGAATACGAAGAAAGGAGTGAACAGTTTCACGGTTGCCCCTTGAGAACTCAAAGTACATTGATGTTCCAACAGAGCACAATCTCAACCTCATGTAAGTTAACCTTCAAAGTTCCAACAGTCCACCATTAACAGACCCACTGTTCCAAGTCTTTTCCCAAAACCCACTGGCTTTTCCCCCCAATGTTTTTAAGGTTCAATTTTTCTTTATTTCACAAAAGCAGACATTAACAAATAGCAGTGAATTACAGATACATCCCATTTATGTACATTATAAGGACATATGTACTAGGATAGGGAGGGAGGTACACACAGGGATTCCCCAAATATTTTTTTAAAAAGCAAGATTAGGCCTTTGCTTTAAGAGTTGTCCTCACCAACATATTTAATTGAGTGGTTATATAATTGGTCAGGTGCAAAGTATATAAGGTTCAACTGATAAATGAAATAGCTTTAAAACCTGCATATACACAACTCAAAATGTACAGCTGTAGATCTACATCTTCAAGGATATACAGACCCAATATCCCTCTATGAGTTGGGTAGCCATAGGTAGTTACAAACCCAAGAACCGTGCACCAGTTGAGCAGTCACAAAGAGCAAAAGACCCAGAATATCCCTATGAGTTGGATAGTCATGAGGAGATACAGACCTAAGATCCCTCCATCAGTTGAGCAGCTACAAAGAAATACAGACCCAGGATTCCCCTGTTAGTTCACCAGGAAACTCTCTGTAGATGGTTCTTTCATATGTGCTGAAAGGTGGTTTGATGGTTTAATGAAGAGAGCGTCACTGACACTATCACTCTGCATCATCCAGAACTACCTACCACTAAGAGCTACAGACCGAGGATCACTCCATGAGTTGAGCAGCCATGATGAGATCTACCCCCAAGGTTCTGCTACCAGTTAAGCCACAAAAAAAAAAAGACCTAGGAACGCTTAATGAGTTGAGTAGCCAAGATGAGCTAAAGACCCAACAAGAACTGTATACCAGTTAAACAGCCACAAGTAGGTATAGACCCAAGTTCCCCATACTAGCTTACCAGAAAGCCTTCTCTAGATGGTTCTTCCGCATGTGCTGAAAGGTGGTTTGATGATTTGATGCAGAGAGCATCACTGACACCATCACTCCCAGAATCACCCAGAGCTGCCCACCACTAAGTGAAGACCTCCTAGGCGGAAGACCTAGCATGTCGTTTGCCCAGCCTGGAGACATCAGAAAGAGGTAAGTTAAAAGAAAAGCTGGCAGGATCTTCAAGGTGGAGTTCTCTGGAATGTGGACCCTGGAGTTGGGTTTTTATTAAACATATTTTTAAGTAAAGGTTAGGTTTATCCCTATTGAGATGTGAATATTGCTGTATTTAACCTTCAGCTGAATAAATTTTTAGATTAAGCAAAGTCAATGTCTTACGATATGCAGGACATGTGGAATAAAGTGTAATTTAAGAGACATTATTTTATAGATTTCTTACTATAAATAAAAGGCTAGATGATGATGTCTGGAAAACATGTACCACATTATGCTCCATCAGAGAGTTTGTAGAATACCTACACAAAAAAATGTTAAAATCAAAATGCAACCATTAATCTTAACACTTCAAAACCTCTTTATTATTCAAATTACTAGCCTGCTTTAAAGACTGATCAAAAGGGGTTAAATATCTTCCCACAATTTCTATCCCCTCCCTTTCTAAAATTCTTCCCCTCCTTTCTTTTTTTTTCAAACATTTTCTGCCCTCCTGAGCCGGTCTTTTGTCTGAGTAATTATTAGCTTCACTTTCCGTTCAGAGCTAAATGCTTTGTGTTCTTTGCTTGCAAGTTCTACCCCAATTATCTCCCTCCCAATTAAGCAGCCTCAAATAATCGTGTTCTGTTTTCTTGAGGGCTTTTTTGTATTCTCCCAAGAGAGTCGGAAAAATTTGTAACCCCTTTAACGCCAGAAGGACCATGGCTGACCTACGATCAAGTGGCTTTTGTGGACGGATCATGGACGATGCTCAATGAATGTCTCCCACTTCCGTATGGTCCTGGTCTTGTGTTTTCTCTTGTTTGTTATCAAACATATATTTAAATATACTTGTTGGGTGATTGTGAACGATATCTGTTGGGGATCGGTAAACATCTTCTAGACAATAAAAAGCCCTTTCCATTGTAAGGCCACCAGCTTGTTGAGTTTAATTGGTGAACTGGGAATAAAGAAGAACATACCTGGCTTGGGTTACCTCTCAATTCCCCAAGGAGATCCAAACTGTGTGCATAAAGGATAAGGTATGGGACAAAGCAATTAGAGTATCTCATGATTATTGCACTGGAAATAATTTCCAGCTAAGCTTTGTTGAGACGCTCAACAATAAATATGTTCCAACACACTTGTGGTTAAATTTGGTAATTATTAGGCAGTTAACAGAGAGCTGAAGCAACAAAGGACCTCTGTGTTGTTCCCTATATCTCAAATATGTATACAGTATATCTGAACATATGTAAAAGTAAACTCACCTGAACCCCTGTTCCAGCACTGTCCAGCAGCATGACTCTAATGTCCATAAGACAGGACAGGCCCACACACAGCCAGAGTCACCTAATGACCCAAATTCCCCAGGCCATGCCCTCTCTCCCCTGATGCCTAGCTTGTTACAGCTGGGGGTCAGTCAGTGACCCACATGCCCTATATTTACCTGTATTTTTGCCCCAAGGGCTATGCCCTCCTGTATTTTCCTGTTTTGGTGAGAACTGTCCAGAGGGTATCTCCATTCATTTAAAAAGAATTCCTCCAAACACCCTAACTATTTCCTTATCATTGCATATGTAAATCTAATCACTAACATTTCATAGAAGTTTTATATCTGCAATTATCTTTAAATACTACCTGGTAATTCTGCGATTAAGAACATAATTTGTGTGGTATAGCGTGCCAACTCTGTCCACAACTCCCATTTTTGCTTATATATTGTCATCCTGCAATTCAGTGGAGAAAACAAATGGTGGTTTCACCATACATTCTTGTCACACCCTGAAAAGTGCCATGCTGCTATCACAGGAGTGCCTGCAAAGAAACTGCAGGAGGTCAGAAAAGATGAAAACAAGATTTTATTTCTAAAAGTGTCAGCTATTTCTGACACAGAGTGGGTAAGGTATCAAGTTATCATCTAGAGCTTGGATTAATTTGATTTATTTCATATGTACCATCCAAATAAAATCCATAAAAAGAGATTTAAGCACAGCAACGTCTAGAAGGACCAGTTCCCATGAGATTCTCAAGGAAAAGACAGAACGAAATGATGGATGAACAATAAAGACTCCCTGTTCTGAAGATCTGGCATGACGGGGTGACGTGTGTCACATTTCAGGTGAAGCTGTGAGCCCCAGACGTCAACCGAGATCTGGTTTCCTGCAGAACAGAAATGATTGAGACTGGTGTCCCCTTATTTTACTGCCTGAACAAATTGGAGGGCAGTGTGACAGTAATTAGAGGGAACGCATACTGAGCAATGGGAGGCATTGGCAGCGTATAGGGCAACGCAAAGCTTATAAATACGAGAAAGTGAATGAGGCCTTTTGTCTCTTGTGGGCTCTTTTTACCTTCTTCCAAAGTCAACATTTCCTCCCATAGCCTAGGCTCCCGCAAAAAACCTCCGCCAGCCTAAATTGGCAATTTACATTCTTCACAGCTGCTCCCAAATATGTGTTAATCTCTCAATCCCTCCTGTATTCTGAGGAAGCCGCTTACCTAATGCAGGACCCTCTTAGGGCACCACGTTGAGGCTATGCATACGACTAACATACATCATGGAGCGGCTTTAAGAAAAGAAGTAATAGCCCAATCTCCTATGATGCTTTATTAGGACATGCTTTTCTACCAATTTATTAATTCTGCCCTCTAGCCTTCCCTTCAATAAATCTATCCAGCAGTCTCCCCTTTAGTAATCTGCCCATTGGTCTCCCCTTCCTTAAACCTGATTTCCAGTCTCCCCTGCATTAAATCTGCTCTCCAGTCTCCCCTTTATGAAACCTGCCTTCCAGCTTCCCCTTTAGTTATCTGCCCACCGGCTACCTGCTCTCATGTCTCCTCTTTATTAAACTTGCCCTTCAGCCTTCTCTTTCATAAAACCTGCCCTCAAGCCTCCCCTTCATTAAACCTGCGCTTCATTCTCCCTTTCAGCATTCTGCCCTCCAGTCTCCCCCTTAATAAACCTGTCCTCCAGCCACCCCTTCATTAAAATTGCCCTCCAGCCTCCCCTTCATAAAATCTGCCCTCTAGCCTTCCCTTCATTAAACCTGCCCTATAGCCTTCCCTTCCTTAAATCAGAACTGTGCCTTCTTGGTGTTTACTACTGTTTTATGAGCTTCTTGCAATGCACATTAGAACCTGCAGAAAGTCAGACCCCACCTCATTTTCCTGCTGGAGTACATCCAGCATCATCAAGCTCCTCCCTCCCCAGCCTATCTGTCCCTGGCACTGTCCCTTTTCATTCATCAGATTTCAGTTCTTCCAATCATGAAGGATCAGCATTACAAGAGGGCATTACCTATGGTGGCCTGCATGCAAATTGCACCTGCCTAAAATTTCTCACTCCTCCTTGCATAACACTTACTTAAAGCAATGCTAAATGTAATGGAAATTCTCAGCCCATTAATCTATAGCAAACTATTGGGTCTTTATTAAAGGGCCCTTTGATTGACATTTTTTGTGATTTTGAAGGTTAGCTCGCAGCAACCAAACACAAACCATCTCAGCTGGGGGCCGTGTGCATTTCAATAGGACGCCTTCTCCTACAACATACTGTATCTCAGCAACTCCATTAATAAGTCTGATTCTTTAAACAATGAATGTGATTATTGTAAGACCAGCTTACGTCCTGTTCAATGAATCGGCTTGATTGGATTACAATATTTGATCAGCATCGTTTTCTATCCACAATATTATAATGAGGTATTAACCAATTTCCCTGGAGATGGGTGAAGCGGAGGAACGCAGGAGATGTAAATGAGACTTGTAAATAATATCTTGTGTTATCCATACGAAGGACGCATTCATTGCACCATTGTGTCCTTAAAATGATATGGTGCAGCTGCAGCTGCGGATTTATAGATGTGGTGTTACCCCCAATGGAATGAGATGGGGTTTATATTATTCTGAATTTACTGACGTGCTGGGTGATGGAATATGTAATGATGGAGAAAGAAGGAGATCCTAAAAAGATGCACCAATTTTCTTTTATTGTTATGGACTAGCACTATAACATATAGCCTACTGGCTAGGAACTTCTTTGGTGTCCACCATGGTGGTGGCTAATTCATGCTTGGTTAAGAGATGACGGTGCAGAAAGTTGACATTGATAATTGTTCTTTGACCATTACATCCGCCAAAGAACATTTCTTTGTAGCAAATGTATTACGGGAGATCTTGGGGCAGTTATCTACAAGAGAAGTGTCATTTCTTAACCATGGTTCCTCTAAAGGTTGATGGGGGTTCCTTAGGAGGTCAGCAGGGGAACATTGATCCTACCTGGTCTAAGCAATGGTGTGGGACCAGTGGTACTTCCCTGTTGTTTCTAAGATCTTTAACCACTGACATTTTTGATCAAGTTAGTATATGACTATTATTATAATGAGCCACTACACTCACCACCAATGTGGAGGGACACTTTTCCACTGACCACAAATAAAAGCAGGAACTTCTCCATTGATCACAATTATAAGCAGGACCTTCTCCACTGATCAATCTAGGTCAGTTGACTACTGTTCCTCTATAGAAGGGAAACCCTTCGAGACCAAATACCAATGCAAAGAGGTTTTTCTACTAACCTCTAGAGCCTTTCATCTATTTGACCATCAATGTAAAGGAATACCTACCAAATCAACAATGTAAGGGGGTATTTTGCTATGATCACCAATGTAAGACGACGATATGCCACTGACCAATAAAGCAGGGGAGCATTTTGTTACTGACTGCCTCTTTATTTGACCACCAACAATTATTCATCTAATGACCAATAATATCAAGGGCATCCCTTTAGTTCACTGACCACAAAGTAAAGGGGCATTTCACCATTGGACACCAATATAAGGAAGCTTAAAGCCTACAGCTTAGCCAATTGGTCCCCAGTTATCTTTCTCTTGTCTACACTCTACAGAGGTTGATACCAAGTCATATTCAAGAATAACTGAAAAAAAACTAAAAGAATTAGTATTGGTATATTAGCATTAGTAATATAAAATTAATTAGCATTCGTATTAGTAAGCAAAAGTATTCATTAGTACAGAGGTGATTCTATACTGTGCCCCTTATATCATCCGGGTGTTCCGCTTTAACGACTAAACAAAGAAGAAACACCTTAACTCACATAATTTTTCCTCTTTCCAGACTCACACAGAAGCATATGGCACTGTTAATAATTTGTACAAAGCAAAAACATTCAGCCCCCATAAAAGGAACAGATGACTGGTGTACCCATATGAATGCTGCATTAGCAATGGTTGCCCGGTTTGCCTGCATAGCATAATTCACATGTGCTGCCAGTGTCAGGCTGAAACAGACATTTTACACGGCTTTTCAATATTGCTTTGTGCACACACAGATGTAGCATGAACAGTGCTTGCTCTAGCATGCCAATTTCGCAGGAGTGCCAGCATTTTCATGACTGCTGGTCCATGCTGCACATAACTTCATAATAAAACTCTTCCATTTACAATTTATAGGGTCGATATAGGCAGAAATATTATATTATGGTACAATTATTGAATAAATACCTGATAACATTCTTTCATAATATTTGTATTTATTAAATCTTTAAATTTGTACATTTCTGAAGAAATGGTGAGTGGAGCAGACCTTAGTTCACTCCTAAATCCACTGAGAACATTCTGAGATTTATTATTAAATACATAAATTAATAAGTATTCCTAGAGTTTAAATAAAGAGATCTGTACTCCCAAGATGTCCATTTTTGGAGAACTCCAATGCCGGAGAATGGCCAAAGATAACACATTAGAGGGTGTGTTTGCACATTGCCCTCTCCTTCTCTCCAATGCATTCCATAGCATTCCTTCATCCTACATCAGCCAGGAATTACACCACCCACAGAGGTGTTTCCAAGAATAATCATCGTTCCTACCCCTGATCCTGCCCTAACCTCTCACCTCTGCAACTGAGTGTCACATACACAGGCATAATCTTCTTACAATGTCAGATTTAATTTGGTTCATATTTTGGAACACAATTGCACCTATTGGTAAAAATGTACTTATTAGATGTACTAAGATGTACGAAGCACAAAAGTTGCAGTTGAATATATATATAATAAAGATAACATAGTTAAGATATTTTTGTTGCTGTTCCAACTGCACTGATACAGCTACAATCACCTTTTGATAAATAATGATATAATGTATACAATACAGGTGTTTATTACATACTGAAAGTTACATACATCTGCATAAAAATACACATATTGCTATAAAAATAATACCCGTGCAAACTGTCAATGGTCTTTGGCTGGTGACATGCATCAATATTAGAAATTATTATTAATATTATCCTTCCAGTATTTATACAGTGCTGACATATACCAATTTTGGGGGAAACCAATTACCATAACTTCATTTTTTTGGGGATGTGGGAGGAACCCGGAGTACCAGGAGGAAACCCACACAAACACGGAGGACCTGCAAACTCCATGCAGATAGATTGGGACCTAGCGCTGCAAAGGCCAAAATGCTAACCTCTAAGCCACTATGGCTATTGACCGTTTGTCAAATGTTGTTGCCCTTTTATATTAGACTAAGCACACTTATATTGCACAGTTGGTCGAGTGGAGCAACAATTGGGTGTCACATTAGCTAGATGCCTTGCTGTCCCTTTTAATGAAGTCTGCAACCTCACTTTAGCTTTTAACTTTTCTGCCATGTTGCTATCGATAGACTGCAAGTGATGGAGGTGGGAAGAGAAGTGAAGATGCAAAAAGCACAGCCGCTAGAAAGAAGTACGGAGTAGATTTGACAACTTTCTCCCTGTCCAATCCTCCCCTGATACACCCCTTCCCTCCAACAACCTTGGCCTTGGGTTCCCTATCAAAATAAATATTATATACCAAGGATAAATGCTTGTTGGACATCAGTGTCACTATCTTTGTTCATTAGTGCAGAACATGAAAACAATGATTCTACGGATTATGAAAAACACAAGCAATCAAAAAGCCTCCAGTGACCCAGTTTGAAGAACAGAGCCTTTCTAAAACTGAAGGCATTCCCTAGTCATATTTCCATCACAAATGCCCATTTAAGCACTTTCCTCATTTCAGGATAGTGTCATTCAACTGCGGTTTCCATCTACTGTTAATGGGGTTGTGGTAACTCCAAAACAAGTATTACACCAAACATTGACACAACACATAGAATCACATTACAAACTGTAAAGTGCATTGTGGTTGCATTCATTTAGAAATGCACTGCAAGTAGATGCTGTGAGATGTGATGTGTTGCTAAAAAAAGGACCAGAGCTGGATTTTGTTTACCACTGCTAAAAAATGCACAGGTGTAAAAGGGCCCTGAATATTTAATAGGGCTCAGGTATTTGTGTCTAGTTTTCTGCAGAATGGGATCAGTAGACATACAACGTGCAGATAACAGTAAAAAGTCTTCTTTACTTTTCTCTTTATATAGCAATAAATGTCAGGACGTGTAATTGCACAGCCATACTCAGATCTATGCTACTGTCAATGATCAGCATGCACTTAAAGCAAGTGCAGCCCTTTTGGAAAGCAAAGAAGGCTGGATCGATCAAAAATACATTACGCATTTCTCATATTCAGTTTGGCCCTTCTAACGGCAGGCTGGGGCGAAGACTCCCCGAGGTGTAGGCAATGAATAGAACGCAGAGTCTGTTTACAAACCGTTTGGTAAGTAAATAGTGGAATATGAGAAAATGAACACGGATAGGAAGGGGAAAATTAAAAATGCATTAAAGCATATGTCTCTTGTTAGGTCAATTAAACTTATGTTCATATCTGATGAGCGAGAGCGTCTATTGAAAGAACATATGATGGATCATTTAAGGGATGCTTTCCTGCTCGCTTTTGTTTCCACGCGTTTTGAGCTCACAGTAGCCTGCAGGGTTTATGACACAAATGCTTTGCTTTGTGCGCTAGATGCCTATTCAAGAAGTTTAATACGGGAGAGGCTCAGACCCTCCACATGAGACACCTGCAATTACAGCTCGCTCAGCAGATGACGGGCCTGGTTTGTTTGTGTTTCTTTTAAGGCCGCATTTTGCACAATGGGTGTGCACGTTGGAGGAGGACCACGAGTGACATGAGCTGGATTCATAGGGAATGTTTGGGGATAGGAGCTGATGTGCAGTTATTTTAAACAGATTAGGATGAGGGGTGGGGGTTTGTGAGGTTTCACAGCAAAATCAATTTCTTAATCTCCATAAACCTAGGTTTAGAGAAGAATTTTATTCAATAAAATATGAATAACGACCAAATAAAAAAAAATATGGGATCCACATTATTCCATGAGATCCAGTAGAATCTTGAACACTGCTAAAGTCTTCCTATCACCTCTTTGCTCCTTGGCTGCAACCACTGGGATCTTCTTTTTTGCCCCACCCAGTGCCCCCAAAGACCATATCAGCCAATAGAAATACTTCCTGGTAAGTCCGTAACACATTTCCTTCCTAGAGTGACAACATTGACTGCAATGGGCCTGATTTATGAAAGATCTCCAAGCCTGAAGAAGTTAGGCTATCATAGGAGAACTGGGTGATCCAGCAAACCTGAAATTAATTTCTAAAAAATAATTTGCTATTAGTTTGCAACTGTTTTCAATTCGGATTTGCTGGATGTCCCTTGATAGTCTTCATCATTCTTGGAAAGCTTTCATAAATCAGGCCCATTATGTCTATGGTCATTTTAGGCACCTTTTTGGATTTTCATTACAGACTTCTCTACCTCTCCTTATCAAAGAGGCATTGTGTTCCAGTTCTCAGATAGCTGGGAGCTGAGATAGCCGCCATGTCTATGTACTAGTGGTGATCGAATAGTTTTAATCAGTTGACTGTGACTTGGATCAGGAGCTAATCCAACCGATCCAACAGATATGATAGATTCCAGGCGATGACGACTGTCATCTTGTGCAACTGGAATGGCTGAGCCAATTTTGTTGCCTAACTTTGAAGGACACCATTGGTAGCCCACCATCCTTGTCATTATATGGCAAAGTAATAGGAAAACACTGAACCAGTCCTGATCAGGAATTTCTGAAGTTGAACAGTTTTCTTGACTGGTTTTGATGAAAGTTGGAGTTTATTGCTCCAAGAGCCACTGCTGGTGATTTCCATGCTCAGTGTTCTGCTATTCCAAAGAATGAAACATTTCAAGGATTTGCTACTGAACAGGACAAATATAGAGGGGGAGTGAAAAATAATTGCTGCATATTACATATGTATTTATTGCTTTCAAGAAACAAAGGGCAGCCTTCTATCAGCCCCTACAAGCTAAAATGTATTTACTAAAAATGATAAATGCTCGGAGCCCGGTAGCTCCATTTTTCCATCTTCAGCCCTGAGGGTCTGCACTTTATCAGAATCACCTCCATGCAGGCTACATGTTGCCTTTTATCAGCTGGCCCTGTGATACTGGATGCAGATTAAAGTCAGATGGCAGAGATTGACGCTCAAAGTGTGCTTACTTCGGCAAAATCCTCTCCATAAAATATACCAATCTTGAAATGTAATCTATGGCTGCTCTGTGCCCGGGCTGTGCAAACCATCACTGTCACCCTGGCACCAGAACAGAAGGCCAGCTTTATGACGGGTCTAATGTCGTCCCGTATACTGCGCTCAGCGTCAGGGATATAAATTGACATCAATATCAATAATGTACCCTCTACAGACACATAGTGCAAAACTTCAGATGGAACCCCCCCCAACTCAAGACTGCTACACTTTGTATCTGGAAAAAACACTTTTGCATCAATTTTACACATGACTGATACATGGCATCCAGTGAGTGATTTGTGCAATGTCAACTGCTGCGAAAATTTTAGCAAAAAAGTTTTTTTTTTCAGACCTGTGCAGTAATCAGCATAACACTAGCTGCATGCAGGAGCTTCCTGCAATACAGACTTGTCATTGCTGCTCTCTATCTTTGGATTGGGTGATTGGTCTGGTCTCTACTTCATTGCAGGCAGCCTGTATTGGATGTTCATGTTGGCCCCTCATGGATAGCCAATCTACAGCACAGTAATGATTTCCCGACTTTTAATGTCAGGGTTTGCAATAGGATTTGGTGCCTACAAAGTAGATCTGTATCCGATTTTGGATTTAAATGGAAGTTTTTGTGCTGAGCTTTAACTCATTTGGGGTCCATAGGTGCTTTGCGGTGATATTTTTTGAAAAATGTCAGCCCAAGATACTAATACAGTGGCAGACAACTCACTCATAAAGCAGCACATTACAAGGGCTATTTTTGGGCTACAACAGTGCAACAGACATTGTGGTTGGTTGTGTCAGTGACTTGGAGGAGCAGCAACATCACGGTACCGCTCATGTGACAGGACTCCGGTCAAGAGATTGACTGCCAGGCCCGATCTAGGGGGCCCTTTCCAGAGACACATTACCATGCATGGACTAGGTAACAGGTTCTCTTTAAAGGTCCTAATTCTTGATCAAACTCAACACATTTGTTATTTTGTTATCAAATTGACTTGAATCATCAAGGAAACGTAGGATGTTTGCGTGTTGTTTCATTTCAGCAGTTCTAAAAAGTGTGATTCTTATTCTCGCCCCCAATTATTTCGCAATGGCAGATCTTTGTCACCACCGTTGATGGGAACACTGGATTATGTCACTCCTGCATGTGCCATCGTCAGCATCTGTGCCGGACATGTGATACTTTTGACTCATTGACTACTGTGTATCATCCAACAGAACAGGAGGAAGCTTTATCCCACACATCTAAGGTTAGTGTAAAGCTACGTACACACATCCAATGGTTCTCGCCAGATATTCGGCTCAGTTGTGTACAGCACCCGTTGTCCATCGTCCGAACGACCGTCCTGGCGGGTCCACGGACGATGGACGACAAACGATCCTAAAGCAAGGGAAGGGGGAGAGTGATCAGCAGGGTGCCGCTCCGTCGCTTTCCCCTCTCCTCTGCATACAGCAGAATGCTGCTTTATGTACAGCACTCGTTCATGCATTGTGCAATAATAGTCGTTGGAAAGGATCATGATAAATCCGGCTTAAAAGAAATCAATGTATCCTGAATATTCCCATCTATCTGGAGCATGGAATGGCTTGTATATACCATGCTGACTGGATGAAAGCTCCAATTTGAATTTAAAATACAATGAAATTGGTTAAGAGGGACTACTGTGAGGGTAAAGGGGACAATGGTGGAAGAAATAAGGGTCAATAGTGGGGGGAAGAGGAACAATTGTAGAGATAAGAAGGACAATTGTGGGGATAAAGAAAATGATTTTTGGGGGTAAGAAGCACAATTGTTGAGAAAAGAGGGACACTTTGATATAAAAGGGGCAAATGTAGCAGAGAGAGGGACAAATGAGGAGGTAAAAGAAACAATTGTTGAGATGAGAGGGACAATTTGTGATAAAGGAGGGACAGTAGTGGGGAAAGAGGTAAAATGGGGGAGACAAAAGGGAAAATTTTGGAGCTAACGGAACAGAAATTAGGGACACTTGTGGAAATTCGAGGGACAATTGTAGTGAGGAGATAGACAATTCTGAGAGATTAAGAATATTCATTGATAAAAGACGGACAATGTTGGAAGAAATAAGGACAATGGTGGAAATAGGAACAATCATAGAGATAAGAAGTAAACATGTGGGGACAAAAGGGACAGTTTTGGAGGTAAAGGGTTGTTAGGAAAAGAGAGACACTTGTGGATCTTAAAGGGAGGAACAAACCTTAAAGCTAGGTACACACTTGCAATAATTATCATTAGAAAACAAACGACTAACGATTATGCACGAATATTTTGAACAATCGTAATGGGCACAATTCTGTACATGCTGTAACAATACGATCGTTCAAATATAATCCACCAATAGTGTACGCACTCTAGATAAGATTGTTTGAACGATGCAGGAAGTGACATGTAAAGGAGAAAGTGTATTGCCAACCATCCACAATCACTGAAAGACCGTACACAATAGATTGCGAACAATCCTCACCCAATCAGATCCGCCTGTACGGTCGTTTGTTTCCAGTGACAATCCTCATTCATCGGCATCTTTGTGCACCTTTTTTGTTAACGATTATTGGACGAAAGGGTCATTAGTCGTTCGTTTCTAACAATAATTATTGCACGTGTGTATGCAGCTTAAGTGGAACAATTTTGGATATAAGAGGGACAATGGGCCTGATTTATTAAAGCTCTCCAAGGCTGGAGAGGATACACTTTCATCAGTGAAGCTGGGTGATCCAGCAAACCTTGAATAGATCTGGTCCAGGATTGAAAACATTTTCTACCAAATTGTAAATGATTCTGAAGAAATCCATTCCATGTTTGTTGAATCACCCAGCTTCATTGATGAAAGTGAATCTTCTCCAGCCTTGGAGAGCTTTATTAAACTAGGCCCAATGGTGGAAAAAGTAGGACAATGGTGGTGATAAGAGGAACAAGCATGGAGAAAGAGGTAAAAAAAGTGTGGAGACAATTTTGGACGTAGGAAGCACAACTGTAGATAAAAGGGGGACACTTGTGGATATACAAGGGACAGTTGTGAAAAAAGAGGGACAATTAAGGAGGTCAAAGGTACAATCATTGATATAGGAGGGACAATTGAGGATACAAGGGAGAATGGTGGAAGAAATAAGGACAATGGTGGAAATAAGAGATACAATATTGGAGAAAGTGGGAAAATTGTGGAGACAAAAGGGAAAATTTTGGGGATAAAGCGGACAGAAAAGAGGGACACTTGTGAAGGTAAAAGGACAACTATGGAGGGAAGAGAAACAATCATAGAAATAAGAAGGGAAATTGTGGGGACAAAGGAAAAATGTTGAAGCATAAGGGGAAAGAAAAAAGGACACGTGGATAAAAAATTGACAAATATAGAGGGGAGAGGGAGAAGTAGAGGAAAAAATAACAATCATTGAGATAAGATGGTGGAAGAAATAAGGACAATAGTTATAGGAAGAATAATCATAACGAAAGAGGGAAAATGGTGGAGACAAAAGGGACAATTGTAAGAGACACAATTGTTGAGAAAAGAGGGACACTTGTGGATATAAGAGGGACAGTTTTGGAGTAAAAAAGAGATTATTGTAAAATGAAGAGGGATAATTAAGGAGGTAAAAGGAAAAATCTTTGAGGTAAGAGGGACACTATTGATTATAAAAGGGACAATGGTGGAGATAAGAAAAAACAATTATTGAGTAAAACTGCATGCAATTATTGTCGTTGGAAAGGATCTTTCACTTTCCTTTCCAACGACAAATTTCGCACAATGCATGAATGAGTGCTGTACATACACCAGCGTTCTGCTCTATGCAGAGGGGAGGGGGAGAACGACAGAGCGGCACCCCGCTGGGTGCTCACTGCTTTCCCTTGCATTGCGATCGTTCGTTGTCCATCATCCGTGGATCCGCCAGGACAGGCGTTCGGACGATGGAGGACGGGCGCTGTACACACACCAGATTCTCATTTCATATTGGCCCTGAGCCCATTATCCGGCCAGAAACATTGGACACGTGTACGTATCTTTAGAAGGATAATTGTGGTGACAAGGGGGACAATTTTGAAGGTAAAGGGCACAATTGTTGAGAAATATTGTTGGAGCCAAGAGGGACAGTTTTGGAGGTAAGAGGAACAATTGCAGATATAATCAATATAGTTGTGGAGGTAGGAGGGACATTTTCATTAGTAAGGGCAGTGATTGTGAAGGAAAGCGGGCAACAGGAATTTGGCGGACATGCTTCAGATCACAAAAAATCTTGGGCAAACACATAATGTTGAGCACAATGTGCAAAGTAAGATGTGAGATATAAGCTTTATTCATTGGGGTGGGTAATGACTTCTCCTCCATTGTGGTGTATATGACATTACTCCAGACTGGTCCATTCCAGTACATTATATATTCCATACCACTCCACAATGAATGCTGCACATTGCTCTGCGCTGACTTTATGGTCATTTGGTGGACAATGCCTGTGTAATGTGTTAGCGCAACCACTTAAAGTTCCCACCAGAAGCACTTGTAATAAAGTGATAATGAAGTACAACTTAGAGATAACTTTCACCTTATAATACTAAATTCCTAAAAGCTGTTTGTGGTATCAGCCCCTGTATTGTGATCCAACTTTTCAGTAACCACCCAAAAACAGCCAGGTGGTTGCTGAAAAGTGCCGGGCGGTGTGCCCTGCTAAAAAGAGTTAGGGAGAGTACTGATCTAAGTCAACAGACCCCTGGTTTCGGATTCAGCTGGCAAAGCTTCTCTTGTTAAAATTTGTTTGATTGTGGCCAGTCCTGGTTTGAACCATTGTTCTTTTGAAGGTTAAAAAAACTTAACTTGGTGCTTGCTATTGGTTAACTTTCTTTATGAAAGATTTCAGGATCTTCCTTAGGTCTGGAGCATTATGCGGCTCCATAGCTCGATAATGTAATGAGAGATATACAATCGGCCGCCCCAAATTGCCTTGATATTTATGATCTTAATAATGCATCAAAATAGATAATATTGGAAAATTGGCAGAATTCCTTCAGTAAGAGCTCGGAGAAAAAGTACAGCGATAACAGCTGCTTTAAATAACAGGTTGCATTTTCTTTCTTTAAAAGCAAGAGTACGGTCTTAAAATTCTATTACGACCCAGCTCTGTTCCCCCGATATTACTGTTATTCCTTTCTCAGAAATCCCAGAAGCTGAATGAGCTGTTGATGATTTCCTCTCTCTGGCTCCAGTAGTTTCTGTTACAGACCATTTGACTTTATCCCAGGATCCTGTATGCGTGTGTTTTTTTAATGTTTTCAGTAAATACCGACTGTTTGTCTTCTGTAAGCGCTCGCCTTGCGTACAACACAGCGTTGGGAATTTCGTAAAGGCCTGGTTGTGAATGGCTTATGGTCTAATTTCACCACTGGAGATGCTTGGAGAGAATCGGTAGGGATTTCAGACGCGTCTAGTTTGCATACTGAAAGTCATTACTGCTTTATTTTTCCCTGAAAAAGCTCATTTTCCCTTTGCACCATTTTAATTTACTTTGATGAACTCTCTCTAGTGATTTTTCCAAGGTCACCATTCTTGGATTCAAACCAGATTTGCCCACTTCAAAGACAAGCTTGGTTCAGCAGTGTTCACTCTGCATTAGCACAAGCTTAGGGAATTCCAGCCCCATGTATATATATGCACTGTTGCTTATCTTTTATCTAGGTAAAACCATGGCAGTGTGAGTGTTGAATGGTAGACATGTGTGCTGATGGATAAATAACTCCGGCCCCAGAAGTGCTTACTGGGAAGCCAAGTGTAGGCTGCAATGAACAAACGCCATGCTGTGGTGATTGGAGGTATTACTCCATTGGAAACCAATAATGTCTCACTTTTTGGGTTTCATTTTTGGGTGTACCTTCTGTCATACAAAGGCTTTATTCTGGCTTTTTGGGCAGGTATATGGGGATCTATGTTTGACCTACATTTCCAAAATTCCTTTGCTTATATCATCTTGTTGTTTCCCAAACCCACCTTCAAGCCCTCAATAGAAATTGGGCTTTCCATACAGTAACAGCCAACAGAACTGAAACTGCTCTATGTACTTCAAAATAAATGGCTTCTTAATATTAACCTGTAGCTGTGCTATGAACCAGCTGTTCTGGATGGACAAGGGGCATAGACAACTGAGAAATTACCACCTAATTTTTTAGGATTTGTGTTGGCAGTGAGATAAGAGGACATATTCCATATGAGTAAAGGTAGAATTAAATTTTCAATAGAGAGAATCTTGTATGGGTGCTTATAGGAGCAGCTTGTAGCTGAATTTGACTTGATCATTTGCAACCTCCTGTACATCAGTAAATAGAATGGGGCTGGCCAGAGGCTGGAAGATTGGGGGTACATTCAAATCTGTTGACATGGAAAATCCTGATAGAAGGAGGAAGCGGGGTGAGCAAAGGGGTGATATTATCGGGGTTCCTTCTGCTCCTTTATTGTCCAATTCTACCGTAACACATAGCTTCAACCAATCAACTGTACTGTGTAGCAAAGCTGCAAAATTTTCTGAACAAAATGGACTGAAATGCAAATCTTTTGGTAAAATAAATATATATTATACCTTTGCCTGGAATCCAGATTTAAATTGTATAATGTTCCATCCAACAAAAATAATTCTTCAAAAATGCCAGTTTGTTATTTTACCTTCAGTTACAATGACCCTTTGCACGTGACATTTACATTTGTGGTGTATAGATCTCCAGCACTTGTACAAACCTTATTTTAATTGTTCTTGTTGTTTGAGAGAAAACTGCTGCTTGGTGTCAGCCATCCTCCAAATCATATCAATCACCTGCAAGCTGAGTCTCCATCTCCCAGCTTTATGAACGTCTTCATCATTGCCTTTGATCATGGTTTGTTGAAATCGTGCATTCCTCCATGCTTCAGCTCCCTGCCATGACACCATCAAAGGGCGCCAGGGTCGGGGAGAGGCTGTAGGGATTTGGAATGTCACAATGTATTGTATCAATAGACTTGAAGAATGTGACAGTCAATGGATGGGAGTTAACAGCAGGCAGGCATTTAGGAAGACATGGACCATATGTGATCGGAAAACGTGCCAGGGTCATACAACTATACTGGACTATAGATGGAAACGCCAATAATACAGTGCAATTATCAGTATAATGCGCTACAGTTGAAGTGTTTTATTTAAAAAGAAATCATAAAAAACAAATAGGAGTTATTACTGATCTTAGTATTAATATGGTTTGCATGCTTGCTAAAGATAAGCAGATGTCAGCCCTAATAGGACAACATGCTTTGTGCGTTTTATATTGTAAATAAATGTCACTTTTTATTTTATTATAATCCTTTATTTGTCACTTTTGTCCATCATTTTCTTCATCTCTGTGTTGCTGATCTCCTGCAGCTACTTCCTGTCCACATGCACTCCAGTGATGGCTGCATTCCATCAATGGTGACCCCAGTAGACCATTCCGGTGCAATGTGTTGCCCGAAGGGGCCAGCAGCCTCCCAATAAAGTTGCACGAGTATTTAATTTATTTTATGCATGTTATTATTCTGTAAAAAGACTCCCTTGTATAGTGGTCTTAAAACCCTGAAATTGATGCTAGGTGCCACCATCTTGAATATAAAATCACCAGCCTCAGCAGTTGTCACTTAAAGCAGACTTATTACTACAGTTTTACCTTATGTAAAGGGGTATAAAATTAGTTTTTTGAAATCAAAAGCATTTTTTAAAAACTTCTTCTATAAAAACAAGGGGAAGCCCCTCCCCTTCTGTCTTTGCCACGGCAGCGGTAAAGATTGAATAGGATGCCCAGAAATTTCACATTTCCCAGGAGGCTTCAGGCTGCTTCTTGCCAGTGCCTAGGCATATGCAGAAGAAACTTGTTCCCGCAATTAAAAAAAATGTGCCTATCTCACACATGTGCAGTTTCACATTTTCTACAGAAGAATTAGTCACCTGATCTCATGCCCGAGCCTTGCGAGATTGGGTGTCCTAAGCAGAAGCTGGAAGATGAAGGAAGTAAATATCGGAAACCTGGTTTCTCCATGCCGTGACGAAGAAAGAATCCAGGATGGTGCAAGACTAAATGGAAGACAGGTATGGAAGGATGAAGGACCTGGAAATAAAGGTGTAATTTTTTATTTTAGTGAAAGCTCTGGTTTAAGTAATATGCTTCACTTTTTTCTTGGCTGCTACATAAAAGGTTATATATGAAGGTGAGGGGTGAAAAAGCTGGGCTAGTTTTTGGACAAGCCCTGAAGAGAAGAGGTGCATGGATGGAAGAGGCTATGGAAAGGATTTGAACATTCTTGGAGTAATGAAAGAACCCCTTTGAAAACTGAAGCTTGCAACATTAAAATATTGTAAATCAACCCTCGCTCTCATAGGTCTCCTACCAGTTGCATGACTGTTCAAATATTTGCAGGCAATTTTTTATCAAAATGTATCAGTAGCTAATAAATTCATGGCACATGTGATGCATGATACACTAATGGGGATCTGTGTGCACATATTTACCTTTATCTTTGGGGACAGATTGTACATAAAATAGAATTATATTGCAGGTTTGCACTAAGGCAATAAATATACACAGATACCTGACTTATCATGATAATACAAATCCACAGGAAGCAGGCTGTGGACTTGGATTCTGTGCCTTAAAACTCCTCCCTGCTGCTGCGGCTGTCCCATGCTGTGTTTAGCTATAAGTCTGACTACAGGACCCTGTAGTGTTGAGTGACAAATTGCTCTGAGTTTCAGACTAAACATGTTTAAAAAATGGAAGTCCTGTGAACACCGAGAGCTGATCCATCACTCAAGTCTCCTCCAAATGTTGCGCCATCTATCCATCGGGATAATGCCAATGTATGCCGTGCCTGACAGAAGCCAGCATAATAAGGCCTGGGAAAGCCAAAGTTGGAGCTTATTGTCCATTCTTGTATTCACTTCTATATTTAATAGATAGAAGAATTATATCAAGCATTGTTAATGAACCAAAGATGAGTTTTTAAACAGGAAAAGGCTAACTGGGGATTTGGAGTTAATCCAAACACGATCACCAAAGTCTCAAATAACATATTGATTAAATTTAAACAGCGATTAGGATCTTGCTATGAAGGTCCTTGTGAAATGAAGCACAAAAAAGTTGAAAGCAAATATTTATTAGAAAAAATGCCAATTTTGCACAATACACAGAAATCACATCCACCTGCAATATTTACCCAAAATGTATGACCCTCCTCCCCTTTATTGAGAGGAGAATATTATAAAAGAGCAACTTCATTATAATGGCCATGGTTGGTTAGGGGTGGAGGTAGGGGTGGTTAACTCCATATTATTAAACATGAGAGTGGCAACTCTGTAATAATGGCTACGGATGATTGGGGGTGGAGGTAAGGGGTGGTAAACATATTAATGGCTGTTGCTTTTAATTGGATATCCAACAAGTTGATATGTATCTGACGCTCAAGGGTCACCACATTATGTAAACTGCATCCCCTTAAGGTTTACAGCTAGGTTAAAAATAACCAAAATAAGCACATTAAGGTCTTGCCTTTTTTCCTATTCAATGAAGAAGAAGAATGAAATTACAAAAGTTATAATTCTTCTTCTTCTATAATTCTTACTCTTACTTGACCGCAGCAAAGATAAATGACAAGGCTGATAGTAGCTTTAGCTGTGCCATGAAGAACATTATCAAGCAGAGCAAATGCATGGAGCTCAGACATCCGTTGTCTGCAGCTGGCCTGGGACTACATCTGGTCTGTGAGGAATAAAACAGGTAAAACGAAGCCAGCAGGAACAGAGCAGGTATACAATGTCCTAGATTTAGGTGTTTTTCTTTGCATTTTAAAGTGCCGAATCCACATAATGTATTATTAACAAAGCTTAAATGTGCATAAAAATACAAATGATTTGTCTGTTGATAAAGCAGTAAAGAAACCAATATTACCACCGGAAAACTCAAGCAACAGCAAATAAAAGATAAAAGCAGATTGTTTTTTTAAATTAGGGCTTTGATTTGGGGCCTTTTTAGACCTGCAGTGAAGAGCACTGTCCTGCAGAAAGCATTGATCCGTACTGTTTCCATTCAAGTGAATAGGCATGGTTGGGAACAATTTTTTACATGGCTGGGTAGTCCCAAAAAGCAACAAGTCACTTTTAACCATGTGGTTGCTTTAGGAAAAAAAAAATGCAATACAACTGCAACCACAGCCGCAAACACGAGCAAATGTGTTACCTGCACTGTAGTTAGCTGCTCCTGGGTGCACAACAGTATTTTGCCTAGGACCAACCAGTTACTTGAGGGAACACTGCAGATTTGAAGAGGCCCTTATTTTAGATCTTAGATGTTATTGAAAAAGTAGCACATTGAGTAAGGTCATTAAGGTGCCATTTCAAATGTTATTTTAAATGGTGACAACATTCATTCTCTCAATTGTGCTCCTGCACTTCCGATGGAGACTACAAGTGGCCATTTCAACACCCAGGACACAGGAATGGTCTATTGTTGTCATCATCAGTAAACCCCCTGAGAAATGCCAGCAGCCATTTTTGGAGGCTGGAATAAATTTGCAGGGGATCAGCAGCACTGAATGAAGGAGGAAAAAGGTAACAACAATATTTTTTAAGACTGGTAATCATTACTGTATGTTTTATGTGATATGAGCTATACACACCACCCTAAGACTTGAGCCATGGGCTGCACATTAGACTCTCTTGTACTTAGCATGGGTTCCTAATGCTCTTAGCACACACTGCAGCATTTGCTGATGTTTTTCTTTGGTTTATGTGGTATACGTTCCAAACCATTTACCGTAAATCTAGTTTTCCATAGATCCTTTTTCATATTTGTCCTCAAACATGGCCTCAAAAAATAGAGAGAGAACTAGACCAGCTCCAAAATGTGATTTCTACAGCTCCAACAATCATCCTAAGAGGAGCTAGGGGCCACACATGGGTGAGACTTCAATCCAGTCTTTATCAATTTGCTAGGTACACCAGCAACATTCTTCTCCATCTTGAGCATTTAAGGTTTTGCAACATTTGTTACCGTGAGAGAATGATTACACAGAGGCGCTGGAAGGATCTCACAATAAATCTTAAGTGGTAGAGTCAAGCATGAAATCAAGGATTTTATTACATTAATAATGATAAACAGTTACAAATGTCACTCAAAATGGTTCTTCCTTTTCTCACACTGTAACACTCAATGCTGGCAGAACCACCACACCACTCAGCACAAGCTTCCAACTTGTAGTACATAGAATATTGCTTATGTGACAGGGGTCTCCTGATTCCCATATTGATAGACTTTGTCATTGTGTCCATGATGTGAGCTTGGCATCAGTTTAAAAAGCTTTTGAAATTAGTTAGATATTATTACCAAGTGCATTTGACCTTTCTTTTGACCTGTAGTTGACCTTCTTTAAGGGAGATTTGCATTCCTGTATTAATGCATGATAATGCAAAACTGGCTTAAAACAAACAAAAGTCCATTACCAAGGGGCTTTATATTACTGAGTTAATTAGGTCTAAAGTGTGACTCTTATGTGAATGTTTACAGTGACAGGTGAATGAATATGCACTGTGCACACAACACTGTTCTGTTTTATTGAGAGGGGAGTATGGAGGATAAGTGAGCAATACCCCAATGCAGAGGGGTTGGTCCTGATCAATCTTTCATCAATCCTTCATGAACAAATGGTAACGCTCTTCTGGACCATCCCGAAAATTATGGTGCTCATCTCCAATATTGTTCATTAATCCATGAGTGAGGATTGGGCACAGCCCGAATCATGATCATGGTTATCACCTGAGGAAAATGATGGTGCTTATATTGGGAATCCCAAGCCAAATGGTGTTGCTAAATTTGGACATCCCCAGACAAATGGTTGTATTCTCCTGGGGCAAAATCTGACAAATCTGTACAACAGTCCCCTCACATTGATTCACTGGGGAACAATTTTTAACAAAATTTTTGTTGACTTCAATTTTTAAGCTAATTTACACTAAAATAGGTATGCCGATTCTGAAAGTTCAGTTAGTTTTCTATCACGTCAGGTTTTTTCTCTACCAATTATATTAATGCAATTACTGTAGTGTGGATTTGTATCGGCAATTCATTTACACGCAGACAGTGTGATCAGAGGTTGTGCGCTGCTCATATCTGGCTCTGTTGTTTCTCGTCGTGTCTAAACAACCCTGATTCATTTTGTTATATCTGTGGCAGTTTCACCATTCCCAGTCATAGGGTGAATATCAGCACATTTGTAGAGCAAGCCTATTTGTCATATTTCAAAGTAACTTGGTGATCAAGATAAGTCTTGGGCGCCGCATAAGGTGTGTGGAGGGTTTACGGATGTGGACAACACGTGATAAGATGCCATTTGGTATTCCTATGGTTTGGTGAGAGCCAGGAGATCATTTCAGTGAATGTTACTTTTGTATAGTGAAAACTTCAGGATATAATAAGAAAAATAAATGTAACATAGAGTAACACTGATTTGTAACACTGATTTGGCACGTGATTTGGGACTATCCAAGAAAGCTTCAGAACTCCTAGCTTCATGACTGCGTGAAAAAATCTTACTTGAAAAAGTAACAAAGGTATCGTACTTTCCAACCAGAGAAATTATGAAGAATATGCAGACATAAAGAGAGTCATTGAGTTGTTGGGTCATCTGTGTTGACCATAAAATGGTATGCTTCCTTCTTGGTCAGCAATGTGGATACACCAAGTGTCCCTGTTATCTGTACATGTGGGACAGCAGAGCTCGTGAGAGGCATTGGGTGGAAAGGAATTGGCCTCCAAGATCTGCCCTAAAACCAGGAGATCCAAACATTCTACATGAGCCACTTGTTAATAGAAAGAATATTATATTCCCGCCTCTGCACATGAAACTGGGTCTGATGAAGCCGTTGGTTAAAGCTTTGCCAACTGAAGGAGAATGTTCCAAGTTCCTCATGTTGGCATTTCCTAGCCGGTCATTTGAAAAAATAAAGGCCGGTCCACAGATTCCGCAGCTCATCAAAGATGAACATTTCATCAGGACAATGTCAGAAGTCAGAGAGAAGAATGCTTGGTTATCATTCAAAGCCATTGTCAAGGACTTTCTTGGAAACACACAAGCAAAAAATTACACAGAAATTGTCCAGAAACTCTTGGAGAGCTACAAAATGCTTGGTTGCAATATGAGCATCAAGGTGCATTTTCTGCATAGCCATCTTTCTAACTTCCTGGAAAACCTTGGTGCAGTCAGTGATGAGCAAGGTTAACGATTCCACCAAGATTTGAAGGATGGTATCAGAGTAGATGGGATGTACGAGGGGATACTGAGAGGTTTCTGGCTTTGCCCAGAATGAAGAGAGCCCGAGTTATGAAATAACACATTTATTCCACATATTCACCCCTGTGACTGATGCACTTGGTACAGCGTAATTGCAGCTTTTTTAAAAGTTCTTTGGTTGGGCCACAAACCAGCTCTCAGCAGCATCTTTGACGTCAGAAATGTCCTTAAAAAGTTGCCCCCTCAGGTGTTTCATCAAATTCGGGAACAGATAATAGTCCAAAGGGGCCAGGTCAGGTGAGTAGGGGGGATGGTGGGCCAAATGAAAACCCAAGGTGTTCAATTTGGAAGCCACAACATTGGACGTGTGCGCAGGTGCATTGTCCTCCAAAAAAAGGATCCCTTTGTTCAACTTTCTATGGCGTTTTGTCTAAATTAAATACTCACCCAGCCGATCCCTCGGCTCCTCCAATAAACTACTATTGACTCGCTCACTCATAACCTCATCACACGCACGGATACAAGACTTCTCTAGAGCTGCCCCAACTCCCTGGAATGGTCTTCCTCGTCCTATTCAGCTTGCTCCTACTTTTTGCTCATTTAAAAGAGCACTCAAAACCCATTTATTCGAACTTGCCTACCCATCATCTTCTGTCTTTTGAAACCGTCACTTCTTCCCACCACTACAAATCTCCCATTTTATTGTGTGTAAATTCCCCACCTCCTAAATTGTAAGCTCTTTGGGGCAGAGTCCTCTCCTCCTGTATCACTATCTGTATTAGTCTGTCATTTGCAACCCCTATTTAATGTACAGCGCTGCGTAATATGTTGGCGCTATAAAAATCCTGTTTATTAATAATAATAATAATAATAATTGCCTCCTTCAGCTGGTCCAGGAGGTTAGCATAATACTGTCTGGTGATACTGTAGCCCTGAGGTAGGTAGTCCACCAACAGAATACCGTCCTTGTTCCAGAAAACAGATGCCAAGACTTTTTTGGCCAATTTCTAGGGCTCTTCTTCTGCCACGGGAACCCGCTGTGGCGCCATTCCTTTGACTGTTCCTTGGTTTCAGGATCATAGATGTGGAGCCAGGTTTCATCCTCAGTCACTAATCTAGCCAAAAAGTCCTGTGCAGCTTCAAAATGGGCCAAAACGGCTTTGGATGCTTCAACTCGTTCCTTCTTCTGATCACTGTTCAGACATTTCGGCACCCACTTCGCTGAAAGCTTGCCATGTCTAGGATAGTGGTGATAACAAACCCAACACGCTCCCGTGAGATGACAAGTATCTGGGCTATCTTTTTTGCGGATATTCGCCGGTCCTCAATAATCAGCTCATGGACATCGCAGGTTGCCGGGTCAGTTGAGGTTGGGGGGCGCACACTGCGGGGCTCATCTTGAACGGTGAAATGCCCGGTCTTGAAACGAGATATCCAGGTTGTGACAGTGCTGTAGGAAGGACACTTCTCCCCCAGTGTTTGTGACATCTCAGTGTGATTGTCCCTTGCTGACTTTCCCTGGAGAAACAAAAACTTCATGACGGCCCGTAACTCCACTGACATGAAACTTGCTTGTGCCTCGGCCATCACAGCTCCTCACTAAAGGAAAAACAGTTTTAAAAATCACAAAGACCTGATATTTGCACAGTTACATACTAAGATATTAGGCTGTCATATGCCCCACACTCATTATTCTATTTCATCTGAAAAGGGGCAAAGCAAGGAACGTCTCACCCCCTCATAAATATGATGGCTGACTATTGTTGGAGTATCCGGTGGGATTGTCCTAACACTGAAGACTCCAGGAAAAGCTAAAGGCATAACATTTTAGCTTAACCGCTAACCCGATTAATTTTCAAATGTTTTACTGTAAAAAAAAATGTCATAGAGTAACACTAAATCCTTTGTATGAACAAAATAAATAAACAGTGCATTCAAGTTATTATTTCATTGTTTTTTCATTGTATGTAAAATTTGTATGTTTTTTGACAAAAATGGAGGGTACCCTGTATCATAAAAATTGGATGTGATAGCAAAAAATGGAGGCATTTCTGGATTTACAACCTAAAAATTAGTAAAAAACAAGTGTAAGATCTAACTCAACAAAAAATGTGTTCCCCAATGTTATCAATCCACAGCCCAAGACAAACAGTCATGATCATGATTTTTATTTGAGACTAAATGTGCTCAACTTGGGCATCCCAAGACAAATGGTCTTACCCTTCTTATTCATCCCAAGACTAAGTGTTGTGCTCTTCTTGGCCATTTCAAGGCTAAATGTTGTGCTCAGCTTGGGCATCCCAAGACAAATGGTCATGCTCTTTCTGGCCAGACTCAAAACAGTCATGTTTATCTTGGGCAAAATTGGACACGTATACAGTGCTCCCCCAGCATTGTTTAACAATCCTCCTCTGTAAATTGAGTAATTGATGTCAAAGGACCACTTTGCATATGTCAGATTTTCATCCGAGGAAAGAATGACCATTTATCTTGGGCAACAATCATCTGATGTATGTATGTTCCATAAGATTGGATATGATCATGTGACTTGAATGGCCTTGGAATAACATTTAACCCATTTACCCTTACATGTTTCATCTATACATTGAGCATTATTATATCACAAGCTGCTTAGTGAGAAATCCCTGATAACAATCAGCTATGACCACTTACATATGACTCCGTGGCATGCATACACACACCCATTCATGCAGGCGGACATATAAAACTGAGCTTGGCGTTTGTTTTCCATTATTTCTATGGAGAGATTAGAGATTGCATTTGGTGGAATGCCCAAAATGTGAGGTCATATCTCTCTGTGCAGCTCGGCAGCTGTTATCCATGTAACACTCCTGCAAGACGCCTATTTTTATATGCAATTTGTAAGAGATGTAAAACACCCTCCAGTTTACCTCCCCATATAACATGTTAATGCTTCTGTTTTTCAATCATTAAATATTGAAAGACTCACATCAGCCTTTTAACATCTGCCAGGAACTCTCTGGGCTCCGATGCTTCCCAGTGCACCTTCTGTCTGTGTTTTTGTGTTCACTCTACCAGCTGTGGGCAGCTTTTATTCTCTGCGTCGCAGGTATGGTGCCCCTCAGAGCCACGTTTTTACCTTTTATCACCTTATTTATCATCATATAAGGGAAAGATGTCTCTTCTGATAAACACCAAGTAGTCATAACTTCGCTTTCATGTGCTGCCTGGGCCTGTTTAGCTGCATGGTCAGAACCTTTAGAGCGGATCTAAATCTTTTCTGGATGATATTTAGTTTGTTCTGCAGATCAAAAACAATTTGCGTTTTATCCTTTGTTGCATTTCAGTGCTCCTGATTTCACGCAGCCTCGTTGCAGCTACTTCCAATCTACATGCTCTCTAGCAATGGCTTCATAACATTTCTCAGGGTGACACCTGATGGTGACCTGACCTGATGGGGACAACATTGGGACATGTCTGTGTGGTGTCTGTTTGAAATGGCCTTTTGGAGTCTCAATGTCAGGGTGACAACACACAGATATATGGTAGACAGGAACCTAAAGGGATTTAGGTTCCTTTACATGGAACCTAATAGCAGGGAATACTAATGAGTGCTGCAAATATTGAACATCATAGTTACATAGTTAGTCAGGTTAAAAAAGGGCATGAACAAATCCATTAAGTTTAACCATTAGGGAAATAAACATATCCCAGATAAAACCCTATAGATTACAAGTAATTGATCCAGAGGAAGGCAAACAAAACCCTATAAACCCCGGGTTCAATTTGCTCCATCAGGGCGAGAAAATTCCTTCATGACCCCATGAGGCAATCTAATGTTCCCTAGATCAGCAGTCACTGTTATCTTTACTTTAAAGCCTTAATCCCCAGGTATATTATGTGCTTCTAGAAATCATCCAGCTTTTTCTTACAGCAATCTATAGAACTTGCTGAAACTACTTCCTGAGGGAGCATTAAATATAGCATGTTTAAATTTCATAAACAAGGTACAGAATATAATTGGGTTCACGGTTTTATTTGATGAACAATATCTGGAGCTTCCATTTTAATTTGTCATCCGTGTATTGTAGCCTTTGGGTATCTGTTGTCCACATTTAGTCACCATTGCCCCTTAGATGCCCAAGTGCTGCCACCAACACCTGATTGCTGCCTTTGCGCTATCACAGATGCCCCGTTTGTAGCTCAATCAATGCCAGAAATCCTGGTTTGGCATTGTCACCCACCACCACTCATTTTCATGGTAGCCTGGTGGTTTGCAAGATGATTACTTTTTTTTGTCTATGTATTGTTATTTTTACTGTTTGCTGCCTGCATACTATCTCCATTGGCCAGCTCCATTAAATTAAAACATTGGTCATTCCCCATTATTTTTGTAACTTTTTTGTAAAAAAGTATACAAAATTGTCCTCTAGACATATTTGTCAAAAATGTATTGAGGTCAGGGCAACTTTTCGTAGTTTGAGAGGTACAAGGTGAACTTTGTTGAACTTCTTTATTCCATATGGGCTAATCATTGGTACATCATATGGCTAATGGATTGTGGCCCCTTGCCCACCACACCTGGCCATCACACCTACATTTTATGGCCAATGCATTGTGGACCCCTGGCCACCATCCCTTACACTATATAGCCAGTGGATTGTGGACATGAAACCACTACACCTACATTAAATGGCCAATGGATTGGTGACCCATGGCGATCACACCTACACTATATGGCCAATAGATTGGTGACCCATGGCGATCACACCTACACTATATGGCCAATGGATTGCAAATGCTTGGCCATCACATATACACTTCATGACCAATGGATTATGGATCCCTGGCCATCACATCCAAACATATGGCAAATGGGTTTTCAGAAACTGGCCATTACACCTAAACTATTTGGCCAATGGATTATGAACACCAGGCTATCACACCTACACTATATGGTCAATAAATCATTGACACCTGGCCATCACACCTACACAATATAGCCAGCTGAGTACATAAATCTTTCTCCTAATGAATGGTATTGGTAATGATGGTAGACAGTAGGCATTTTTTGACAAACCTGGGGCAACAGTTCTTCTCTATCAGTATCAGTAAATGAACTCTGAAAAATGATATTTGGCTAAATGGGCACAAATTGCCATAGACTCCAAAACCTAGTGGAAAACCTTCAGAGAGAAATGAAGGCTTGTAAAGCTCAACCTAATTTTAATGATAATGTATTAGGAACAGGATGTCCAACAAGCTCGTTTTGGTGCAATAGTCAGGTGTTCACAAAAATTGGGTCGTATAACTTGTCTTAATTACTTTAAAAGCCCCAGCAACCCAGGCTGTGTCAATTTGATGTTGTTTAATATAGTCTGCATTTTGCTCTGTACAATGTTAGGCACAGAGCTATAGGGGGAAAAACTAAATAAAGAGATCGATTGTTTACACAGTGTATAGCGATGACATTGCTAAACAAATACAGTTTGATCTAAACTTTCTGGAGTCAGATGCAACACAGAAAAGGACCATTGTATATTACAAGAACACACTTCATCTTGATGCTCCAAGAATGTGGTATAGAAGGGGCAGGATAAATTAAAGTTAGCAAATATTTTGCTCTGGTGTAAAAAGTTACATATTTATTTTCAAACTGACTTAAGGAATCTGAGAGCCATCTGGACTGACTTATCAGGGTCCCTCTCCATCCAGTGAAAGAGCCTTCACAGCTGGCAGCCAACTGCAAGAGTGCTGCTTCAAAATGTACATGCACATATATCATATGTATATATTGAAAGAAACTGAAATGAAAGATGGATTTTTCCATTGGAGAGAGTTTAAGGGAAACAGGTGTTTGGGAGTAAAAAGTCTTCCCTCTCCTCTGGAGCTGAGGTCTGTTTAATAAAGTTTTCACATGCAGACTTGAGAATGAATGTAAGTCACAGATTGTGCCGAAATCTGCAGAATGACTCTAGGGCAAAGAGGAGGGGCCCAACCTGGAGAAATGATGACATGAATCTTACAAGGGGAATGCAGATGCCTCAAGAATGAAATGACAATGAGCCAAGAATATAAAATTGCTGTTTGTCTGTTTGATAATAATTACTAAGAAGAAACAAGTCAGGAACTAAGGTCTACATAAATGGAATGGTTTTAATAAACTGCAACACCAATGAAGCATGACGTCCTTTGAAACAAAACGTAGGGTTTGCTACAAGAATGTTTGCAGAACAGACCTTCTATGAACACAGCCTTGCTTCCATAGAGAAGCAACCGTGGGACTGTTAGACGTTTTTTAAGTGAAATTTGCCTCCCTAAAGAGTATAATATTATTAATATTATTATTATTAATAATATTAAACAGGATTTATATAGCTCCAACATATTACGCAGTGCTGTACATTAAAAAGGGATTGCAAATGACAGACAGATACAGACAGTGATACAGGAGGAGGAGAGGACCCTGCCCCAAAGAGCTTACAATCTAGTAGGTGGGAGAATTTACACACAATAGGATGGGAAATATGTAGTGCTGGGAAGTAGTGACGGTAGAAAAGACAGAAGAAGATGGGTAGGCAAGTTTGAAAAAATGGGTTTTGAGTGTTCTTTTAAATGAGCAGAAAGTAGGAGCAAGCCGAATAGGAGGAGGAAGACCATTCCAGAGAGTTGGGGCAGCTCTAGAGAAGTCTTGTATCTCTGCGTGTGATGAGGTTATAAGAATGGAAAATACCTGTTATCCTGCAAAAAAAAAAATGCAAAGACCTTGGTACTTTCAATGTGTCAGACAACCGAAGCACCTTAATCTTTTTTTGGAATTTATCAATTATGAAACAGATATGAAGAAATGCTGACATAGTTGACCAGCCTGGGTGATGACTATGGCATCATCTATAGATACATTAGTGGAGTGAGCATAGCAAGTGAAAAAAACTTAAGATTGCAGCTGCCAGAGAAGGTCTGTTGGGTTTGGATAAAATGTAAGGTCAATCTGTACTCTATGAGTACTTTCCTTAAGTCTTTTTTTTAGTGGGTGAAAAATTCACCTTATAAAAAATTTGAAATATGTTTACCAAACCCTAAATAATGATGACATCTCCATGGAATCTTGTGACAATACACGTCATTCCATCGCAGCAAGAGCACCATTCCTTCTCCCAAACTTGCGGTTGCTCTGCATTCTCCGGGAAGGAAGTGATGTCAAGCCCAGGCAGAAGACGTGTATAGTAACTATATGTCTAATGCAGATTTTCCATCTACTAAGTTTAGGTGATATGGGAAGAAAATTTTATAGTATAAGTGGCTTGGTTTACATCTGTTTTAAATATTGTAACCAGAATGTTACAATATTATCCGGACTTCTATACACATTCATTGTCCCCTTCTCATGTGCAGATATAGAATCTGCTCCCAGCCTGTGCCTAATTTCTCCCAAGATAACATTATCTTATCTCATATTAGAAATTCCCAGGACAGCTTCTATTACCCAGCAGTGATCCTGATTGCATTTAGTCCCTGAAAGCCACATTGTATCTCAGGCAAAACAGACTCCACAAAGTGCTTTGTAACATATTTAGCTGACCTACAGGTACTTCCCTTCGCTTTAAATCAATTGCAATTTTTTTTCTTTCTCATTCACTCAACCTGTCTGCTTTAATGCTGACAAAATAAGGAAAGAAAAAATTCCAGGCATATCTAAGCAAAGCCGTGGCTGCTTCTTACTCATGTCAAACTTTAATCTCCCCCTGAAATGGACTGATCCATAGAGAATTGTCCCTGTTAGTTCCCTGGCTGTCATTCCATCCCTCCTCACTAAAAGGGGCTTTGATTCCTCTTTGATTCAGGGTGCCAGCCTGGAGGTGATTGATTGACTCCTGGCGGGATATTAATAAGTTTGGCTTTTTCTGCGTTCCGCCCAGCTGGAAGGCCGTGTGCATCTGAAACAGTGAGGGGATTAGGGATGGTGTTGGATTTGTGTCTGGGGAAAGGGGGGATATGTCCAAATCCAGCAATTCTGAAAGTGTTAGACTTCTTCTTAGGATGCAGATTTATGGGGTGACATATTGATAAGAGAACTTATAGAATGTCTTTAGGATACTTTGTATGCTATCACTATAGCAGGCCTGTTAGACTTGACATTGCTTGGTCCAAATTCCTTACACACAAAAGAACAATGTGATTGCCTAATATCTGAAAATACTTAAAAGAAATACAGTTTAAACCTGAAGGTAAAAGTAACTTTCCAGGGTGTTACTTGGACTAAGCTAATCTTGCGATTTACTGTATGAGAATATGTTCTTCACACTTCTCTGGAGCTGAACATCACAGGTATTTAATAAAACAATATGGGAAGACGCAAGCATACATATGAAGAAATACAAAAAAAATATTAAATGTGATATACTGTGAACTGCTAACAGCGTATAAGGATAAACTGTAACCAGATACCAAGAGAACTACATGGTGTTTGTGTATTCCTGGTGACCATCTCACCTATTGTAGGACATTCCAACACTATGCCCATAAATACAGAGTTGTATAAAAGGCTTTCGTCATGGTTTCAAAGTGTATATGTAAGAATTGTTGTCCATAGGTGAGGTCAGGTACTGATGTTGTATGAGAAGGTTTATCCTAAAGGTGTTCAGTAGAGTTGGAGTCAGGGCTAAGTACAGGACACTCAAATTCCTCCACACGAAACTGGTGACCCCATGTCTTTATGGAGAGGGCTTTGTACCCGGGGGACAGTCATGGGGGAACAGAAAAGTGCCCTTATTGATCTGTGAACACTTTCCTTTACAACATCAGCCTTAAAATAATTTCTCTCCCATCCTCTGCTTTCTGGAGCTCACTCCTCTGCTCCTAAGACTGCTGGACATTATGTCCTTGACTAACCCATGGCCACTAGTCATAAAAATGACCATCTATAGTTAAGTTAAATGAGCAATGGAGTAATTATTTGCCACTCTCTACAGTGGTTTTGGCTACTCATATAAATGGTCAGTTCTGTCCCTCATGATGGCTATATTTGATTGTATACGTACAGGCATAACTCTAAGAGAGGACCATGGACTTTAAAGTCCCACAATGGCTTTGCTGCCCCATCATGGCTGCTGAACTGGAAACTTCAAGTTCGCAGCTATGGACATCTCCCGTCCTGTCCAAGATGACTCCTGTCTATCACAACCATCCACACCTGTCAAATTGCAGACTTCTCAATACCTGCAATCTCACCAATTGGCAATGTGTTAATGAATTATAGTAGTTGTAGTTCACTCTGACAAATGGATGTAACATCAGCTGCCTACTCATTGTTCATTGAGGCCATGGAAGAAATGATTGAAGAGTATCTTAGAATTCAGCTTTAAAGGTAATATTCACAATTACAAATGATCTGGAATCTTTTTTTTACAAATTGTAAATAAAAAAGATTTTGTTATACACATGCTTTAAAGAGGTTAGACAATAAATATGGCTAAAGTTAACAAAGAAGACTTTGGTCCAGATGCAGGAAAACACCAACTAACCCCCACACTGCCATATTCTTAAACTTCCTTTTCCCCATGGAGTCCACTTTTAACATGTATATTTTTTCCCTAATACATACCAAATTTTAGGTTCCTTTGGCCCACTGACATAATTACTGGTTCTTCTTCTCCTTCTTTGGTGATGCATAGTCCTAAATGCCACAGAGTACGGCTGCCAAGTAGTGACGCAAGTGCTGTTCTATGCAATTCTCTCCTATAAGCCCATGATGTGCCCATGATGTACCCCTATGAGGCACATCTACAACTCCCTACACTTACAGGAAGTGGGTTGCATGGTGCTCCATGGAGAAGACAGACACTTGATCTGTCCTCACATAAGTGGGGAACAGGACCGACTTTAGAAATATTATTGCAGCAAAAGCTTTTTTCTATTCCCCAATTTTTGGGTAACCTATAAAAACAATATCAAGTTGGCTATAATCATGCTTCTGTGGCATTTTGTTGTGGTGCCTTCACATTGTTGACCTTTACGACAACAAGCAGGTCAAAATTGTGTGCACAGCATTGTGTACAAGAAAAGGAAGGAATAAACATTCTCTCTTAGCAGGAACTGTATAAAGACATAACACATTATGGCTCGGAGCCTAGGAAATGTTGTAGCCAAGCATGAATTAGCAAGCAAGCCTGGAATGGAGTAGTGCACTCCAGCATGTGCTGTGTACAGATCCCAGGTCTCCTGAGCACCACAGAGCTTTCATTGCCGCCACTCAGGGCTTTTGTCCCTGTTACAGCCCTCTGCTCTTTGGCACAGGCTTAGGGGCTAATGCATTCCCCCATGAATGGGACAGATCCCTCCTTTCTAAAGCTTTTCCATTACAGCATGACACTGCCACCTCCTGATTTTTTTTTTTTTTATGTGGCCACGGATCTAAATGCTCTTACATCTCTGCCTTATTATATTTTATTTGTCCTCCAGACTTTGCGTTCCAAAAAAAATAACGAAAGCAGATGGACTGAAGAACAATAAGAATTGGAGAAAAGCTCCTGGGATGCTATTATTTAGAACTACATTCTACACTTATTCTATTGTTATGATCGATCCTAAGAATTTGTATTTAGAAATCCAATTGCCAACTTCCCTAACAACAGATGTTTAATGTATAATGACTCATTGTGGAAAAGTGATAATTGTCAGTCTCAGAATAGTGTTCAGGAGAAGGGGCCATACAAACAGAATATGGGAAAGTGATGGCAAAAAAACTCCAACATGTCCATCAAGTTTGCAGTTTTGTGAGTATAGATCTGTGATTGCCTCACTTATGTTTATATTCCATTACTGTAGACTGACTACCTACCGCTGCTAGAAGTCTATTCCAACATCAACTGCTCTTTCCGTAAAATAATACTTTCAAAAGTTAGTTTTGAATGTTGCTCCTGATAGTTGGAGGTCATGTCATCACATTCTTCATTTCTCCATGTTAAAAAACATTTTGCCCATATGAACCTCATTCAGACTGTACATAATAAGTTTCTACTGTCTCCCTAGATTTGATTTACCCAATAGAAGTATCACCATTTTTGTTGCTGTTTCTGGATTTCTTCTATCATTGCTATTTATATAGAGTAATTAGGATCTCCTTCCCCTGCTGGTATCCCGTCTAAGATAGTGACCCCACAATTTAATCTTTATAGAGGAATCAGGACCTCCCTTGTCCTGCTGGTGACCCCTCTAAGATAGTGACCCCACAAATTCTGTCTATATATAAGGAATCAGGACCTCATTCCTCATGACCGTGACCCCTCTAGTAATAGTGACCCCACATTTCTATCTATATAGAGAATCAGGATCTCTTTCCTCTTGCTGGTGACTCTTCTAGTGATGGTGACCCCACAATTCTATCTATATAGAAATAAGGACCTCCTTCCTCCTGCTGGTGACCCCTCTAGTGATGGTGACCCCACAATTCTATCTATATAGCAGGACCTCCTTCCTCCTGCTGGTGACCCCTCTAGTGATGGTGACCCCACAATTCTATCTATATAGAGGAATCAGGACCTCCTTCCTCTTGACAGTGAACCCTCTGGTCATGGTGACCACACAATTCTTTCTATATATAGGAATCAGAACCCCCCTTCTGCTTGTGACCCCTCTAGTGATAGACTCCATAATTCTATTCATAGACCTCCCTATATGTATTTATGCTGCTGTTCAGTAAAGTGCAATGATGTGGACAGCTCAGACCCCTTGTCCAGTTCTAATTAAAATGGGATGTTTGGAGCCCCTAAAATGCATCCATTCTTTTGTTTTAATGTAATGGTGGACTGTTAAAGTATCCTTGGACTCGTTTACAATTTGTCTAATGCTCTCTCTACTTTTATCATTTAGATATAGAATATATTTTGCAAATATGCATGCACTATTTGTAACTTGCAATTTCAGAGATGTTTGCAAAAAAAAAAAAAAAAAAAAAAAATAGTTTTAAATTACATGCAGACCTATAAATTATTGTCAGGCAAGATACATTTTAATGACTATGCTGTGTAGAGAAACATCGTCCTTTGACAGAATTCATTGGTAAAATGCAGCCGCTGAGTTTAATTACTCAGAAAAAGCCTTTCATTTATTCTGCAGTCACCCCCTTCTGCTTCTGTCGTGCAGCCACTTCTATGACAGGCTCCTGGAATGCAAAAACTGGCTTCTAGTCTTTGTAAACAGAAGCGGGAGCACCAGGAGTAATTTGCTGGGCTTGCAGCTTTCTCTCACCAACAATATTTCAACCTTCGCAGACTGGATGAAAATGTAGGTGTGCATATTCTTATAAAAAGTGAAAATCAGCAGAGGCTGAAAATGCTTTCTGTTCACTCGTGTTTTAGTTTTAATAAAAGAAAAAAAATCATGTAATGAGATGCTGGTGTACCTTAGGGCAGGTGACAATTTTTACCTTTGCCAACAAAGTACAAAGAATACTCCTGGTGCCATTTAGGTGACCAAAAATGGAAGGAGGCTTTTCTTTACTGCCGAAGGTCCATATTCATCCATGGTATCAAGGTCACATTTACCTGGATGGGTTCTTGTGATATCTAACACATTTTGTAGCTGCTTCAAGCCTCATTGTAGAAAAGACTCCAAGTCCATTAGGTCTAATGGAACTGGAATATAGAGCTATAGAAGTGACTTGGACCATCTACAAAACTTCTTCAGCGTTACCGAAACAAGTCCAGTTGAAAGTAACCAACTACTACTAGATGTCCCAGAATCTGGATGAATGAGAACCATCACTAAAAATGTGAGACAACCTTCTATTTTTGAGATGTGGCCACATCTAACAAATTGTGTAACCAACTTCCTTCTAGTATCATTAAAAATGTATGAAGAGTGAGATAACCTGGTTGGAATGTAAAATAAAGAAAACTCCTGACCCACACTATGGAAGTTGAACATTCAGACTCTTTTAATAAACTCTGGTTACAGTATGTAGCATCTCCTTATTTTTTGGAAAAGCTCAATTTTACCATTAAAAAGCCTCCAATTGCAGTCCTTTGAAACTAAAAGCTGTTTTGAACATAATCCATGAGGATCCTGCTTTGTTTAGGCACTTCCTGTTATAGGGTGACAACCCTCTGTCTTGATCCCCCAGGTATGCACCTGGATAGTCACCATGCCACAGGGCTTCTGATGGGGACTACAGATGCTATGGTCAGCTTATGTCCCCATCAGTAACCCCACTCTGGAAAAGCACATTTCTGTTTGCATTAAATTTGACCCCTCTCGTGATGGTGACCCCACAATTTCCCACATGTGATGACTATTACTGCAATGTGGAGCTATCTTTATTTTAAAATGCCACCGCAACACACAAAGGCAAAGCAGCTTCAACACAAATGCATAGCAATGCATTGTACATGGGCATTGTAGTATGCCATGTTGCAAAAAATGGTGTATATAACATAACATAAGGCACAGCAATATATGAAGAAATACTTGTGTGTTAATATAACACAAAAGTGTGAATGTGCCCTTTTTTAACCAAGGAGTAAAAGGGCCCGCTTTTAACCAACACACTTGGTCCCTCAGTGGGCTTTATATGTATTCTAAACATCATACATCACAGATTGCAGCTCCCCCTTGTAATCCATTACAGGTACTCTTGGTTCGCATGCTGCCTGGGTCCTTCCTGTTCCCATCTGGAGACAGCCATGTGGTTTGAATGAGGGTAGCCTGTGTGTAGCCAAGGCTGGATGTTGGAGTTGTCGGGGAGGGATAGTCCGGAGGGAGGCCGGGGTGACAAATCCTGGAACAAAGACTGAGCCATTTTATTTATGAGCATCTTATTACAAGCCCTGTTTTGAATTTCTTTTTTTTTTTTTTAAGACAGTCGTGTCTGGAAGAGTAAAATATGAGGGGGAATGTTGCCAGAAAGCAGTGATGCGGATTTCACATCCTCTGACACAGAATAAAAGGGGCCTTGTGCTCGGCCCGATACTCGGGATGCTTCAGCCTCCTCTTTGTCACAGTAACAGAAGTATCCCTTAAAGTGGAGGAATCACTCTTACCCCTGAACCGCGCCGGCGGCTCACTATGATTGCGGGGCAGGAGACAGACTTGGATTTTCTAGATAGGCAGATAGTTTTTTATTTCTGGAGCTCCTTTGTCCCTGATCTGTGCTAAAACAAAGCTCCAACTTTGCTCTCCTTTAAAGGACGGTTATTCTGTTGGGAACTTGCATCCTGAAGTTTGAGTTTTGGGGTCAATTCAAGTTTTTTTTTTGCATATGAAAACAATGTAACCAAAAACCCTGCAACTTAAAGGTTAAGGGGCCCTAAATAGCATTCTACAGCGCACGTAGCAGGGCTTAGGCAAGCTATTTGCTGCAGTTTGTAATCACCTTGCTGAGCAATTGATGCAGCATTTTGTTGTGATGCAAAATTAAATATTTTAGGTAAGGCTTTTTTGGCCATGAAGATGTATGGGGGTATATGAATCAATATTAATTACATTTAGTTTTTTGCTTAGAAGACTGTGAGGTTCCAAGTAGGGATTTGCCGGAATGGGTTGTATGCGGGAGGGCTGCACTCATTAATACATCATTACATTTTTTTTAACCTGTGCAACCTGGATTTGATCTGGTATTAGTCTGGGAATGTAAAAAGCATCACAAAAAGCAAATTATATAAGGGGTGAGATCCAATCACAGATTGGTGGTGGCGCCATGACAGCCTGGGCTCAACGTTGGCTAAATGATAGAAACACTCAATGTGACAAGCCATGGGCTGTAAGCCTGTGGTCAGTAAAAACACTGGTCCACCCCAAGATTACCAGCTCATTACCTTATGAGTGTTGTCATGGTTGGCTGGTGCTGCCCACTGTGCACATTTAAGGGCTCCCAAATATTGCCTTTGTGTTAAAACAGAACCTGAGAAACACTACCCAGGATACTGAGGACAACTAGAGGTGGGGAAGAAGTATTGCCTGGGGCAGCTCTAGGCTGAGGGAGAGTATTAAATCAAAAGTTTTTAATTTCATATTATTTTTAGTATTACTTTTTGATTATGTTCTACTTGAAGGTTCCATATACATTGGGTGCTGAAAGTATTCTGTTTGAGTTCTCTATATACTGTGGATGCTGATAATTTATTCCCAAGCAGTACAAATACTTGTAAGTACTTTTTGTTTTCCAAGATCTTCCAGACATCACTGGCTCCCTTTATGGTCTCAGTGCTATTTGTGACTCAAACGTGTTGCATCACCTTCTAAATGTAGAATTTTTACTGCTTTTAATGGATAATAAAACATGAGCAGAGAAGATTGTGTGCAAGAATACATGTGTTCTGTTCACTGCTATCTTTTGATGTTCTTTTACAAATCTGCTTAATCTGCTCTTGGACGGATACACAAATTTAATAATGTAGCACAAACCAACCCCTGGCATATGTTAAATTACCACACTGTATGCATCAACGTTTTATTAGGACGTTTTGTCCACTGTCTAAGTCAACCTAATTACTGTACATTTTCCGTCAACGGAAAGAGATTCCCCTCTGAATGAGTGCTGCGTAAGACCAACATTTATTAAAGTAAAGTTGGGAAAGTAACACACACTCCAACTTTATCCTAAGAGATAAGGGGCTCATATATCTCTTATGCCCTGCCTATATTTTTCTAACTATAAGCCATGCAATCCAGGGGCACCAATACAAAATATGTGCTAAGTCTAATTGTTCGCTTTCTTCATAATGCAGCAGAAAAATCTGTCCTTGCCACTATGTTGCAAAATAGAACCCTTTCTCCCTTGAAGCAGTGATCTTTTTTGTAGTGGTCCAATGCACCCACTGAAAAGTCTCAGCTATATCTTTGTTTCGTGAAGCCTATCAAGATGAAGTATGTTGCCCATTCAAGATGAAGTATGTTAATGAACAGATGGGTTGTGTACATATATATATATGCAAAGAAATTTATGGACCACAGTTTGCTGAAGACTCCATGACTGTGCCCCGGGTCCAAAGCCAGATCCAAAAAGACATGGGGTCACCAGTTTGGTGTGGAGGAGCTAGAATGTCCTGCACAGAGCCCTGACCTCAACCCTACTGAGCACCTTTGGGATGAATTGGGATGGTGGGCCAGGTCTTCTCATCCAACATCAGTACCTGACCTTAGATATGGTGATAAATTTCCACAGACAAAACCCAAAATCTTGAGGTATTCCCAGAAAAAGGGAGAATGCTATAAGAAGGCAACTCCTATTAAGAGCAATATTAAGGGCAATGGTTGGGGTAGGGGTGGAGATACAAAGTGGTCAACTCTATATTAATGACCATGAGGGTGGTCAACTTTCTATTAATTATTTTGAACCAGTTATCCAACAGGCTCATATAGTTCTGGTGCAGAAAATGTAATTAGTACCATACAAATACATGCAAAACATAATAAAACAATACATCTGTAATGATTTAATATGTTTAAAAAGAGAAAGAGTTGGAATGAACTGAAAAGGTGAGCTAGGTCTTCTCATCCTATATACTTTGGGGCAGGGTCCTCTCCTTCTCCTGTGTCACTGTCTATTTTCATCTGTCCTTTGCAACCCCTATTTAATGTACAGCACTGCATAATATGTTGGCACTATATAAATCCTGTTTATTAATATTATTACTATTATTAATATTATTATTATTATTATTATTATTAATAATAATAATAATAATAATAATAACATAAATACCCAACTTCACAAACCAGGGCAAAGACAACCCAAAATCTTGGGGAAAGCCTTCTCAGAAGTACAAAGGATTAAAGTCTGGTATAAGAGGCAACACCATACTAAGGCCATGATGGTGGTGAGCAACTCCTTAGTAATACCTATGGGGAAAGAGAAGCAACTAGATATTAATGGTCAGCTGATATACAACTTTACCTATATTGTATATATATGGAAGCACTTTATCACACTGCAACATTGTTATTTATTCACCCTAAACTTCATATTAAAATGTCATAATTATCATGCAAGTCTATCTTTGGTAACTCAGAATATCCATTTTCCATGCAATTATTCAGGTTGCATTTTGTCCCACAGGACCAGCTCGCAAGCCAATGTTTACTGTCATTACAGAGATGATTCCCATATAGAAGTCCCGGTGTATTTTCCCTACTGCTATCTCTGAAGAGGACAGATATTCAGAGGGGATTCAGGAGGATAATTCTGTCCTAGTTTAAACATCTAGGTCTGACAATATTATTCTTAATTAGATAGAGAAACAAGATCCAGGCCTGCAGCTTAGGAACTGGTGCACATCCTATAATGGAAGGCATCCAACAGAGTCTGTCTAAAGTTACAGTAACATTCAAGGGGTGCTCGGAGAATCAGATTATTCTGTATTCAGGGGAACGACTTGGAGCTTTGATGAAATGTAATAATTACACCCGATGGATCTAGACAGGAGTCCTAAAAACTCAGCCATCTGAATTAAAGTAGAGAAACCTTAACTGAATGACAATTTGTTTTTTAACTGTGCATGATGAACAATTACAGATTTTATAGAAAATACAATTTTTTACCCTTTATTGCAGCTCAGGTCCTGTGTTGACCTCCTGCAGCCACCCCAGTGATGTCTGAATGCCATTTTTCTAGGTCGGTATTCTTTTGGTGACAATTGTGGACCATGCTGTTGTCATAAGCCATATCATAATCTAATGTAACAGAGTTACAATGCAGCAGGACCATTGGGAAACAGAGACAGAGCATTACCACCCTATAAAAAAATGAACCACCATGAACAAGGACCACCAAGGCAGGATAGCCAGCAATACTTTTAATGGAAGCTTCAGATATTTAAAGGTTGCAACTAAGCTACATCATCTTTAACCATACAACTTCCTAAGTGTAACAGAGGGAATGAAGGAAGGTATGTAAGTCAGAAGGCAGCCATCTTTCATCTGCACTTGAGAGATCGCTGAACAGAAATGAGTCTCTAACAATCTTGGGTCTTCGGGGAACTGAACATAGTCATCAATTACCTTTCATCTTCTCTTTCATTTGGCATGAATAAAGGAAAGCAAAGGTGAAGAACTTGGCTATAAAAGAAAACTAAGAAGAGAGTGATTTCAATTTTGGGTCTCGATGGACTGCTTTCTTATGTCTATCTCAGGCCTTATAACCTTTTCTCTACCTGTTCTAGCGATCTCTGTTTTGTAATTTGATATTTACAAGGTTGAACTGGCCCTTACGCTGGCTCGTCAGCTAATTACAATGGCTTGGTAATGTGCTCTTTGTCTTTTTACAGTATGTGGTAAATAAAAGATAAAAAAGCTGTAAAAAATACTCATACTCTGACTGTAGGCAAGCTCACCTAGGCAAAAATGGCATCAAAGGGTCTTTTCATGGAAACCCAGGAAATCCAATTGTGATTATGCAAACCTACACAATGCTAAAGTGTCTTCTCATGAGATTTAGAATCCTTAACTATCTCAAAATTGCAGTCTATTCAGAGATGAGTTTTCGAATTTCCATAATCCGTTCTTTTATCCATTGCATCCATTTTTTTCTAACATACATTATATTAGTGTGGTGGAGTCTACCGCACAAAACCTTTCTGGTTAGTTAGGCAGCAAAATGATTGGGGGGATTATTTATCTCATTGATCTCATGATGGTGTCCTTTCATAAATGGGCATCCAACAGGATGTATGATGCACACCAGGCACATTCAGCCTTGTAGAGATGAATGATTTATTGATTTGTAATAGTTAATGCTGTCATCCAGGGAATGATTCATAGATATCACCAGCACAACATATGCTCCATAAGAGCCTTTTATTTCTCATATGTGGGCATTAATGTCTTCAACAAGAAACAGTGACATGTCAAAGGATCTAGTGCTTATAGATGACAATTTGAAGGTTCGGATTGAGCGTATGATGTCAATCAAAGTGGCACTGTGATGTAAACCAGTAAGTCATGTGATATAGGCTCAGCTATTTATTAACTGATGCTGATTTGATTTTGTGACAGGGGTAGTGAAGTATGTTGTACTTATGCAGAAAGAATTCTTTATATGATGCCTATGTAGAAGTTGGATTGTTTCTATAATGTTTTGCATGTATATGTATGTTTCTGCTCTGGCCATGGTCCAATCTGTTGGGTGGATGTTGGATAAGAAGACCGGGTTTACTATTACAATTCATCCCAAAGATTGTTGCCACCCTTCCTTGACACCTGTCCGTTATTATGGAGCTGCTCCTTTCCTCTCATAGTCATTTTAAAGAGTTGCCGCCCCACTACAATCATTTCCATGGCCTATGATCTTGCCTACTATACCAGCCTTTTCTCTTCTGCTCTCCCCAAGATTTTGTGTTATCTCTTTGCCCTTTTGGTGAGATCAGGTTTGGTGAGATCAGGTAGGTATGTTGGATAAGAAAACCTGGCTCACAATTTTATTCCATCCTAAAGGTGTTCAGTATGGTTGAGTTCAGGGCTCTGTGCAGGACACTCAAGTTCCTCCACACCAAACTGGTGACCCCATATCTTTATGGAGCTGGCTTTGTACCCTGGGGTACAGTCATGGGGGAACAGAAAAGGACCTTCTTGAAACTGTGACCACAAGCCTGGGAGAGCACAATTGCCTACAATGTCTTTGTATGATAGAAAATTACCAGGACCTTTCACTGGGGACACCTGAACCCCATTATTTGTAGAGGGGGGACTTACTTTGGTTGATATTATGTATCTGCCTGGGGTTCAGGTTTAATTCCTGAATTACACAAAAGTTTATTCCTCTTCCATCATAGATATCACCTGCTAAATAATTGTAGTTTTAAAGATGACTTATCTGAAATGAAGGAAGTATATGCCACTCTTTACAAAACCCCTTTGCTTTAATTTATTGAGGCCGTATATGTTACAGGGTGCTATAAAGAAGAACATTTTAATATGGCAGAGTATTTAAAACAAGACACCTGCTCCCTTATCATTTTAGAAACAGCCTGCCTCTCCATCATAATATAATAAACTATCGCTCATTGTTCTCCGAGGATCCACAAAATGCCACTCTCCCTCTTACAGGGTAAAGCTGTAATCAATTTAATATCCAATATTTTGCGACTGGCATTTCACAGACATGTTTCTTCTAAAGCTGGCAGAATTTCTTTCCTAAATCTTTGTCTTTTCTTTTTAGGTACTTTATTTTAACTGTGTGTTGACAAAGATTCTCCATTCACACACCAGTACCATGTGACCACAATGCACTTTGACACATTGGGATTGATTTACCAACTGAATCTAAAATTGTAGAATTATACTCACCTCAAAGCACACACACAATGCAGCTACATTATAGTCTACTACAGCATACACATAAAACAAATGAAAATAGGTTTCTCACATGAAATGTGATGCATTGTTGCATTGCAATATCATATGAAGTACCCTTGAAATATCCAGGAAATCTAATCAGCAAACCATTTACAAATGATATGAAAAGCTAGCCATAGGAATGTTGACGCTTTCTAAAGTATGTGAAAACTTGCTTAAAGCTTGTTTAATGCTCCAGCCATCACTCCATTTGGTATTAGTATTTAGCACCCCCAGGCTGGAGCTCAATGGGGCTTCAAAGCAAATCTGAAGTGTCCCAAGTTATCTAATCCAAATCTAATAGCAGAAGCAGGCCCCTTCAAGACCTCCTGATTGCCAGAAAGGTGGCCTGTATTACACTGGGTCAGTAGGTCAGAAGCCTAGCCCTTTCCTCCTTTAATCCTCATAAATGGCCTGGCTGTCTCACTGACCAGTAGAAGATAGAAAGTGGTAGACCCAGGTCTTTGACTTTTCAGCTCAGGATATAATTTTAATACTTTAGCATATTCTTGGCACCCAAGTTCTTACATTGAGGAATGAATAAATGCAGAACTACATTGATAATACTATCTCTCGGAGAGCTACAGTGACCACCGGGAGCTTCAACATTCAACGTGATGGAGATTAATGGCTTTGTTGATTAACAGGTGGATATAGGAAGGTGAAGAGTATCTCTTGAATTTGTTGAATAACAAAGCAATGTTGGTTATTGCTTTTGTTCAGCAACAAAACCATCACCATATTTTTTTCTAATTTCTAAGGAGGTCCTTTTTGAAAGAGGTCCTTCTTGCAAAGGCTGGAGTGCTAACCCCTGAGCCACCATGCTGTATATATGAATCCTTTTACTATAAAGGTGATCAAAGTATTTTCAGAGAATTTGACTTCAAAGCAAATGTCTCATTGAAGTTGAAACATTTATCTATATCTTCTCCATTGACCCCCAGCTTTGAACCAACATTGGCCAGAAAACTTCCTATTTTTGCTGAAATTTGTGAAAACAATTGAAACACTTTGGTTAACCCTTAGTGATTGTCAGATTGTGTGAGAATATACTAACTATGTGCTTTGGCTTAGCTGCACATAGCATACATTTTTATAATACCATGCATACTAAATATTCAAATACTCTTGGAAAGCAAATGAATAATAAATAAAAGTTTATGAAAAAACAAAAATTGAATTCTTGCATTGCATTTAAAGCCTATTTGGGAAATTAGAAAATACACCCTAATGTCATTTTTTCCAATGACTGCACCGCACTTTGCAAAACTGGAAACATTTTAGCAATGCAAAAACTTTATGTTACAATCTCCCTGATTTACAAATGCAAGAGGGGCATTTGAAAAATTCCCACATCATTAATATTAAAGTTCACCTGAAGTTAAAATGTGCCAAATGGAAACAGCAATACATTTATTACAAAATGATTTCTCCATTGCTTTTCCTCATCGTGCCATAATAAGCCTTGATGAAGGGGGACCGGTGAGCCCCCGAACCATGTTGGCTAATTTTTTGTTTACTGATGTAACAGAGAAAAATATATTGGATTGGCAAAAGCTAGCTGTGGGCGCTTTCATCTTTTAATAGAAAAAAAAAATCCTGATAGAGGATCACAACTTGCAATAAAAAGTTTGGGCTTTCCATATACGTGATAACTGCTTCCCTTGACTACAACATTCAGATTGTGGCATCAAGCCACCATTGTTTCTTTTGCAGGCATAGGAAGCTAAATTTGTCATTCTGAGCATCCTGTATAAAAAAAACACACATCTAGAGGAATAATGGGTACCAATGTTTTGTAGTGAGAAGCATGTTGTGATATATGTGGTCAAGGCAATGTATCTATCCAGGCTAAGTGCTGCTACATCCAAGCACCAGGGGATGACTGGATGTTTTATTGCACTGGCTGAAAAGGCTCTGAAGATGAAGCCAAGAAAATAAATGAAAGGAAAGTTCAGGTAGGCTAAGGAAGGGGGGCAGCGAGCAGATCTCTGCGCGTTTCCCTTCTCATGCCAGCTCCGTGTCAGATTTCACAAATTGTTTTCAAGCCTTTGGCATTTTTGAGATAACAGTCCTTGATTTATATGGAATCTGGAAAAGCCAAAAAGCCCTTGCTGGAGGGGATAGCACAGATGTGCAATGAGAGGGGGCTGCATGTCTGTGTTCTATCAAGCTAACATCTTTCAGAAGACATCCTCCTGCACAGCTCAGACTGAGCCCCTGTTCTTTTATGGGGTGCTAATATTATAAAACAGTTTAGCATGTACTTATGACTCATAAGTCCTTTGTGTATATCATCCACTTTAAAGCAACTTGACTGAAAATGTGCATTAAATCTGTCATAGAGCCCGATAATGCTAAACTCCTTGTTGAGGGTCTCATCGTCCTGATAATCATCACTAAATGCATTTTTATTTTCTACAGAACCTATATCATATTCTGTAAAGAGACATGAAATATGGATATCCTCAAATGTCAGAAGAATTGATCACAATGGGTTTGGTTTTATGAAAGCTGCTGTGGAGAAAGTGTTCTACACAGAGCCCTGACCTTAACCCTACTGAACACCCTTGGGGTGAATTGGAATGGTGAGCCAGATCTTCCACCAACAACTTGGGCCATGGCAAAAGTAAAAATTTAGTTATTCATATACAACTATATACAAACCAATATAAAAACAATCTCTACATAAGTTTAATTTCTTTGAAGGTACATTTAAAAGATTTGCTTCTGCACACATATGACCTACTACACCACCTTGCAGATAGACTGTCATGGGAGAACATGGGTGATACAGCTAAGCAGGAATGGATCTGATCCAGGACTGAAAATATTTGGCAACTACCATTAAACATGGTGTGGAGGAACTTGAATGCCCAGCACAGAGCCCTGACCTCAACTCTACTGAACACCTTTGGGATGAATTGGGATGGTGAGCCAGGTCTTCTCATCTAACATCAGCACCTGACCTCACATATGGGGGCAAATCCCCACCATCAGTACCTGACCTCACCAATGGGGCAAATCTCCACCATCAGTACCTGACCTCACCAATGGGTGCAAATCTCCACCATCAGTACCTGACCTCACCAATAGGGGGCAAATCCCCACCATCAGTACCTGACCTCACGCAAATCCCCACCATCAGTACCTGACCTCACCAATAGGGGGCAAATCCCAACCATCAGTACCTGACCTCACCAATGCGGGCAAATCCCCACCATCAGTACCTGAATTCACCAATGGGGGCAAATCCCCACCATCAGTACCTGACCTCACCCATAGGGGGCAAATCTCCACCATCAGTACCAGACCTCACCAATGGGGGCAAATCTCCACCATCAGTACCTGACCTCACCAATGGGGGGAAATCCCCACCATCAGTACCTGACCTCGCCAATGGGGGCAAGTCCCCACCATCAGTACCTGATCCCACCAATAGGGGACAAATCTCCACCATCAGTACCTGACCTCACCAATGGGGACAAATCCAAATCTCCACCATCAGTACCTGACCTCACCAATGGTGGCAAATCCCCACCATCAGTACCTGACCTCACCAATAGGGGGCAAGTCCCGACCATCAGTACCTGACCTCACTCATAGGGGGCAAATCCCCACCATCAGTACCTGACCTCACCAATGGGGCAAATTCCTGCAGACACCCTCTAATATCTTAAAGAAGGAATTTATAGAAAAGTGAAGTGCTTCATAATATTAGCCATGACATGGGAATGCCTTTTGTCCATTTAGCAAATAAAAGTGTGATAGTCAAGTGTCTAAAAATATTTTTTCCCATAGAGTGTATAGAGGCCCTACATCTAAAATGTGTGATTTATGATTTGGGAACAAGTTAAATGTACCTTTATGCATCTATACAACAGGTCATGATAAATAGAATGTATCTTTGTATAGTTTAAATTACCAGTTGCCATTAATAGGTTAAATTATTTCAAAAGTTCTCCTTTTTAATATTTAAAGTCTGCAGCTTTCATTAAGAAATATCCTGGTGATCATGCCTAGTGCCATGAAGGGTTTTGTTCATGTATTTTTCACCATGTTATTAGGTTGGGACATTAGGTTCTTGTTCGGCATTGTCACCCTGCAACATTAGCTTCTAGTCAAGATTACAAATGTCCTGTTTAAAACACTTTTTATTGACTACATATTCGATCTCCTTTGGATTATGGGGAGCAGGGTGTGGTGGTGGTGGGGTTCATAGTCCATTCCTGGCAGATCAACAGGTATTGTTCTATACTTACAAGAAAATGTGTTTGTATGGTTGACTAAGCCTTCTAAAAAAAATCCAAATGTTGCCCTGATGAGTTTTTAATACAATGTGACCTACAGAAGTCTAAGCAACAGGATTAGAATTGGCCCAACTCATGAGATTGTGTGAAGAGTTACACTTGAGAAGACAAGGAGGATCCCAACACTATAATAGATACACAGAATTAAATTAGGCTCCTCAGTGTTTGAGATATCAGAGCCACTCCCAAGGGGACCAACTACAAAGAATCACGGAATACAGGAAGGGTGGATTGATGGACGAAGCAACTGGTATAAACAAAGCAAAATACTGGAGGACAAATGAATGCTTGGTGACCTTGTCCATCAATGGTAAAGTGAGACATCGGTGGTGTTCTACATCCCTGGGAACAATACAACTCCCAAAGCTGAGCCATGGGCCATAGACTGGAAGAATTTGGAGTTTTATGTATAGATTTACAACCTCTTGTCAAATATGTATAGGAATGATGCTGCAATTCTGGATTTTGATCATAACCCTGCCAATGTCACATTAGCATTGCTTATATCACAATGAATGGAAAGATTGTTCTGAAACATGATTTTTGCATAATTAGTGCCAGTTCTTGGGAAGATGCAGCAAAGGATTGAGTAATATTTTCTCATCTTATTCATTAAGTCATTAGCACCAGCATGCAATAAAACAGAGCATCAGAACACAATAATTACTGACCCGTCATTACCTGTACTGATTTTGATCTCAGATCTCAGGCAGTGATGAGGAACAATATTAAATGTCTCCTGTCCCCTTGATCAATATTGTAACAAATCATAGTGATCACTCCTTTAGGACACATTTATAGCTGTTCAACCTCCTTTCAGGTGTGAATATACCTGTGTAAATAGTGCAGAAAGTGAATGCTGAAGATTGACAGCTGTGGAATGGAAAAATGGATCACACAAAAGTAAAAAATGTTTTATTCTTGAAAAAAGCAATCTTCTGTGATACTTAGTGTTGTAGCAAAAAAAAATAATAATATCTAATTAGGGTTTACTTTATAAAATTGCAAGAGATCAGAACAAAGGTGCTGCTTTTTATCAGTTACAATACATGATTTTATGTTATAGAGAATGCATCTTGTGTGACAACATTTTTATTATTATTACTACACAGTATTTATATAGCGTTGACATATTATGCAGCGCTGTACAAAGTCCATAGTCATGTGACTAGCTGTCAAGTCAAAGGAGCTCACAATCTAATGTCCCTACCATAGTCATATATCAATAACACAGTCTATGGTCAATTGGTCAATTGGTCAATTTGGGGGGGGGGGGGGGGCAATAAACCTAATTGCATGTTTTTGGAATGCCGGAGGAGGAAACCCATGCAAACATGGGGAGAACATGCAAACTCCATGCAGACAGTGTCTTGTCCAAGATTGGAACCTGGGGCACAGCACTGCAAAGGTTAGAGTGCTAACCTCAGCCACCGTGCCACATATTTGTTGTGGCTACAGGAATTGGGAGTTGTGATGAAGACTGATAGCATAGCAGTCCCCAGGGTGAGTTTAGAGGTATGCATCACTTTCCCTGGCAAGGGGTTGGAATTCCAGGGAGCTGGAATGCTGTGCATTTGGAGCCCCCATAGCATATTTGTCAAGGGCCCCATGTTGTCTTTGGACCGTGTGATTCAGTTTCCAATGAATGTGTTTATATGAATCCTATTATTATAGAGGTGTTTAACATAATTTCAGGGAATTTGATTTTGCAGCAAATGTCCCATTGAAGCAGAAACATTAACCTATATCTTCTTTATTGGACCCCAGCTATGAACCAACATTAGCTCCATATTTTTGCTGAAAGTTTGGAAAAAATTGAAACACTTTGACTCACCCTTACTGATATTTGGATTGTGTGAGAATATACTACCTGTGTACATTGGCATGGTGTAGGGCAAACATGTTTCCCATACCATGCATATTAAATGCTGGAACTGCCTTCATTCTGGCACCAATATTTAGATTTAGGTCAAATACACCGGAATTTAAAAATAGTCCTGAACTGGAAAGTTTCCCTTATTTAGGATAAAACCTAACTACAATTTCCATGTAAGCTATGAGATTTTGTGAGATTCACATCACTTTTCTCTGTGCAAGTTCCAGCTTCTGTAGGTCTGCAGATAAATCACAGAGACAAGAATGTGATCTAGGAATGGCAATCTATCTTTGCATGGTGTCACATGAGAAGCATAGATCAGGTCTGTACCTCACCTGCTGTTCATGGAGGCTTCACAATTCATATTTTAGGGCTGGGGGTATTTCCTGAGGCTTATGGCAAGATGTGTTCAACCTGGGTGGTCATTCTGCAAAGAGCTCCCTAAAATTATTCAAAGCCAATAAGACTTGTCCCTGGGGGAAGAGATGGGGAGCAGGTTAGCTATCTGAGCCTGAAATCCTTTCAATGGACTGTACAGAGTATCCAATAGTTTATATGTCAAATACAAAGAATTGTAACTATGTATATTTTGTTACTTGTGTAAGACATACATATAAAGAGAACCTGTCACATATGGGATTGTGCTAAAAACTAACAACAGTGCAATTTTACATTGGATTTAGTCATCCTTTGCTTGAAGCTAATTCTTCTTATTATTAATATTAATATTAAACCACATTTATATAGTGCCAACATATTACACAGCGCTGTGCAATAAATAGGGATTTTAAGTGACAGAAGCAAAGGCTGAGGGAGGTGGAGAGGACCCTAACCAAAAGAGCTTACAATGTCAGAAGTAGGGGAAGTAGAACACAATAGGGGGCTAATTTGATTGCAAAGCAGTAGATGAAAAGCTGAATACTAAAATTTAAATTTTCAATTAAGCTTTTTTTTTTTTTTTTTTTAAATTGCAGCCTTAAAAAAAATTTTGGTGATCTTCCTGTAAAGATCTATGTAAAGCACTTCCTGGTATAGGATGACGATGGTCTTTTACTGTCACTTTGTTGTCACCCCATCCCTCAATGAGTTTCAGTGGAGACACACGTTACAAAGCACATTACACAGGCATGGACCACTTTTGTTCCCTTTAAGAGACCTTAAAAAATTCCATGCAGCCATCGCTGGAGTGCATAAAGATAGGATGAAGCTGCAAAGAGGTGGAGAGGCAGTGATGAAACAAAGAGCTCAAAAAAGAAATAAAAAGAAAAAATGTATTTTTTAAACTGGCAATTGCTTGCAGTCGGCGCTTTAGGAAACGCAATGCCATTTAGTTAGGGTTTATAACACGTGGACTCAGCTGGAGGTGTAGACACATTTCTAGCTGTGCCAAAGCTGAACACTGTTATTTCTAAGACACAAAAGATATCAGTCTGAATCTATCTTCAGAATTGCCAGCTCCTTTTTTTTTTAAATCAAAAACTGCTAGCTGATTATGATCATAACTGTGCCAATCTTCAAGATAAAAACAAGTTAAAGCAAAGGTTTCTGGTGCATCCGAATGCTGAGCGCTCCGGGTGGCAATAAAGATTCAAATATAAGAAAAGAAAAAGAAGAATGAATGGTTATTCACCATGTATATAAATTGTAACAGTTTGGTCTGTTGCGATTCCTGACTGCATGTGCTCAGCAGCCGAGAACTACCCTGGCCTTTGTCTATGGTGGTTGATGGATGTGGTTTAAAGACCCCAAGGATTGCAGGAACTGCAAGTACCATCTGAAGATGCAAGATCTACCGTGAGGATTGACGACCGCCTTTCCAAACCACCTCTGTGAAAACACTGATTCATTTTAGTAAAGAAGGATGGATGTTGCAGTTGATCACCAGTTGGTAAGGTGTCAAACATTAGGGCTCCACCATCTATAAAAATGTTGGTCTATACCAATGTTCCTCAACCAGGGCTTCATGTAGTCCCCTAAGAAGAACCTTGAGTTCCTCCACAAGTTCCTAGTGGTTTCTTGAGTAATGAGCAATTTTTGACTCTAAGGTCAGTTTAAATTACCCCATTGGTCTTTTTGGCAATCTGTAGGAGTGACATTCTTCCCAATGGCCAGCAACGTACGAGGCATTCTCTCTCATTCCACTGACCACCACACTAATCTACTGTGACCAGTAGATATAATAATTATAGAAGGGGTTTCCAAAGACCTGAAAGTTATTTCAAGAGTTCTTTCTTGTTTAAAAGGTTCCATACCAAGCCTTAAATATTCAAAAACAAATAAAAACAAAATTCAGTAAGTTACTACTTTATGGTATTGAGATAAGGGGAACTCATCGGTAGTCCTCTCTTCTCCTTCATAGATACAGTATAGTGAATGTTGTGTAACCTTCAGAATCACCAGGCAAAAATAAAGGTGAAAAACCCTGAAAAAAAAAACAAAACAAAATGAATGCACAACATCCAAGCACTTGCTGCAATATTTTTCATAGTTTGGGTTTGGCACTTTTACATGTCCATTCAAACACCCAAGAGTTTTTTTTCCTAAAGGCTTCTGTTTTCCATAGTCAGGCAGATGTTCCTTCAAGAATGAGGGTCATGGAGATCCCTGTTTTCTGAACTCCCATAACCCTCCGCCTAATCTTGAGTGACTGTATTCTTATGTATATTCTTATGCTCCATACTTCAACTAGAAGATAGTGAAGTATGAACCAGGTCACAAAAAGTTGGAGAACCTCTAAGAGTTCCTTCTGATTGTTGGAGTCTTTTGTCATCACTCCCATCATAGCCAAACATCAAATGAAGTGTCAATTGGAAGTTGGATCAAACCACATTACAGCCCCCAGTACTTATTGCTATACAAACCTCCCTCCCATACTGCCATCATATTTTCCAGAAAAATATTAGAGAACATCAAATTCTTCCTAACATAGAAAGCATTTACTGAGGAACATTATTAGATTGTTAAATATATCAGAGGAGACCAAAGTTTCTTGACATAAAAGCCACAGCTGGTAAACCTTAGTAAATCATGGCACTGTCTAGGTCCTGTGTTCTTAGTGTTTGATAAGTAGCCCTTTTAGATCACATTAAATGTGACAATGAGACAGAGCAGAAGGGAAATGTCTGTATAAGGATGGTGATAGATATGATTTGTTTCTGAACTCCCTCAATGTAGTATTTGTCAGGAATCATAAATACAGAATACGCCACTTGCCAGATCTGCACCCGGTGCCATGTCTGAGGTCTGGAAGATAGAGGAACGGGAAGGCCATTCTGATTGGTCTTTCTGTTTTTCTAAACTGTATTTTTATAACTTGCTTCAGATTACAGAACAGGCTTGTTCACATGCACACACAAAAATAGACATCAGTTCTGCTTTCATTTTTCCTTTCTCATTGACTCCAATGCCTTTTGCTGAAATGGTTTAATTTTGTACAAAATGGTTTTGTAGAAAACTATAGCACCAATTGAAACCTTACTAAATCCCACAGCGTGGCCAGTAAGCCCATGTTTTTTTTTTTATCTATTTAGACTTCAGGACCAAAGCAAGATACCCTTCTTGCCTGTTCAATCTGGTAGCCATAATTCCAACCGTCTCTTTTCCTGGCCAGGCTCCGGGACCAAAACTTACTCAACTTTCTGCCTGTTCAACCTGCTGGCCAGAAAGCCCACCTTCTATCTATCTGGTCAAGTTCTAGGATTCAAACCAGATCCACTTACTGCTGGGTGCAGCAAATCCACCCTTTTTTATTTGGCCAGGAACCAAAGCAGATGCACTTCTTGTATTTACAACCAGTTAGCCTTATTAATCCACCCTCTTTTTTCCTGACCAGGATCTAGGACCCAAATCAGAACCACCACCTGTCTGTTCAATCTGGTAGCCACTAAACCTGGCCGGGCTCTGAGACTTTGTGCTTGTTCATCCTGTTGACCAGAAAGCCTGTCCTCTCTCTACCTTGCTTGACTGAAGAAACCAAACCAGATCTACTTTCTGCATGTCCAACCTGATGGTCAGTAAGCCCACCGTCTAATTGGTGCATCTGCAAAACCTAAACTTGATCCATTAGACATTCTCCATCCCAGTCCAATGTTTTGTCAACCAATGTAGCCTTTCAGAAAAGGGCAAAGCCCGGGCTGCATCTACACCCTGTCCCAGACTCATCTGCTGAGCCATCTGGGTTGTTGTTTGTCCCCATATAAAAATATATCACAAGCAATTATCATCAATACTGAAAAATGATCAAGGCATTGCTCTTGTGGAGTTATTGGCAGCCATTCTTAGTGTTACAATATATATCTGTCTCTTTGCAAAGATTATTTTGCACTAGTGACTGTTGTCTCAGCTGCAGCAGACCAGCTGCCAATTCCTGTAATAAAACTCAGCGAACTACAACTTATTTTCCATCGATTACCAATATGTACAGAACCGGCAGTGTGTGTTATGTATGTATGAAAAGCTTTTGTTTTGTTCAGTCATAGAACGTAGCACCAAGGGCTGACTATGACAATCTCTGTGCAATATTGGTGGCTGTTCTATAGGGACATAACTTTTATTACCTGGAATGCCTGGCAGAAACATAAGAAAAAAGGGAAGAGTGCCAGTGAGTAGAATGAAGGATAAGCTCATTACAGGGAATTGATCACAATTAGTCTTGTAATCGGGGTTAATCTACACAGTGTTTGGAGAGCTGTTAATGAATGATGACTTATCTATGTGCTTATCCCTGCTTGAACAAATTAATTGGATTACAAATGAAAGGCTGGCAGTGTCTCTGTGTGACTTTTCTGGAGGGAGGGTGCTGTCATTGCTACTCTCAACCTGTAGTATGGTGGTATAGACAGGTACTCTTAGCACTGAGTTTAGAAGGGTCAGGGTCTTTATATTTTAATAGCTTTATAACAATAGCCTATGACATACAGTGCTTTACAAAACTAAATATCCTATCAGGGTTTAGGTTTAGTTAAAAACACTTAAGAATTTTTTTCTTACATGATTTAAATCTTATTTGGCATATTAGGGCTAATGTTGTACCCAATAGCTATTTTTTTAGTATACAGTACATATTTTCTTTGTTCATGCTCATTCTATTATCATAACCAGCGGAGTTCTCTTGCACAGCTTTCTGGTTATATCACCTGTGGCCTTCCAGCCAAGTAAAAACCTTGTGGTCAGCAAATTCTTTTTTTACTTGGCTCCAGGACCCAAATCAGATCCACTTTCTGTTTGTCCAACAGTTATGAAGCTCACCCCCCTCTTTCTGGCCAGGCTGAAAAGTCTAAATCATATCAACGTTGTCCTTGTCTAACCTGATGCCCAAAAAGTCCACCTTCTCTTTATGTGGACAAGCTCAAGACTCAATTCACCAATGGCCTGTTCAATCTGTTAGCCATGAAGTCCATAATTTATTACCTGGCCGAGTTTCAGGACATAGATCTATGTTTTACTTGTCCAACCTTTTGCCCAGGAAGACCACTCACCTTTTATCTGGCCAAGCTCCAGGTGAGTAACCACATCCAACTCCTGCCTGTCCCACCTGCTGACCAGGAAACCCACACTCTCTTTACTAATCCAGGACCCCAACAAGATCAAATATATACATGTCCAATCTGGTGGCCTGGAAATCCACACTTTTTTATTATTTAATGACCGTAAACAGATCTATTTCATGTGTATCCTTTCTGATGGCCAGGAAACCCACCTACTTTTTTACTACTTCAGGACCCTAAGAAGATCTCTTTCTTGCCTGTCCACCCACACTCTACCTGGCCATGCTCCAGAACCCAAACCAGATCCATTTCTGCCCAAACAGTTGTTCCGCAGCCTGAGCAACAGAAACAACCTATCCCAGACCATCTCCTGAGCCATCTGAGTTGTTTTCCCTCACTATATAAACAAATATCACACCCACACATTCCATCAATACTGAAAATGAAGCAAAGCCTATTTGTTATGTAACCTGCAGCTTACATATGAGTATAATATTCCACTAAACGGTTCCTGTTATGAAGAAGGACCCTTTGCCATCCATGTTAATTAGGTCTTTGCTCCACGTCTCTGTATTCCACTCAACAACCTGTTGAGCAATCAGCCATCCAGGGTGAAAAACAAAGACTCATCTCTGGGATTTATGTTTCAATGTAACGTTAATTAATTAGAATTTATGCTCTGCGGGATGGCGTTCCAAGTCTATCAGAAATAAATCCTCAATAAAATCTGTCCAGGGGCCTCGGATATGCACAGTTAATGGAGGAAAGATGACAGATGAGTCATCTGGTAAGGGGAATGTGGCGGAGAGACAGCTGCACTGGAGATGGCACTTGGTAAAAAGTAAAGAACAGTGAATACGTCAGATTGAATTGACATAGATGAGTTGACTATTGTTACAACATTGTTGGTGAAATGTGCATGCAGAGCAATCTTAATCTGCGTAGGGTCAACGTTGGCAATGACACTAAAAGGCAGATAAAGCTAATTGTAAAATAGGACCAGCCAAACATTTCTGGACCATTCAAAGCAACTCCACTCTCAAAACCAAATATAAAAGGAACCTTGTAAACTCATTGGCTGAATAATACCCTAACCAATGGAAGCCTTCTAAAACTCTACAGGCCTTTGATGTCTGATCTTTCTAGGCGTGTCTGCCAAAAAAAAGTGGCTCTTCCTATGGCTCCAACACTGCGAGAGGGCATGAGCATAGAAATTGGCAAAACGAATGACAAAACTTAGATAAGGGGCACCCAGAAGTGCTGCATAAAGGGTGCACCTAAAACTCTCCAAATGTGCAAATTTACAATATTGTTGGTCAGATACTCATTGATTCTTTTAGATATTACCAAAGAGTTTTGCTATGATGTCTCTTTAAGGCAAATGAACTGGGTAAGTGTTTCAAGTTTATATTGATTACACTTCTAGGAACTGGCAATATATTCATACAATTTGAATATTTAATCCAGGTATAAGGGCTTTAACATGGAAGTGTTTGAAGCGTTGATTCCAGCATTCTTTTTATATATGGAATTTTGTTCCAAAATATTCAATTAAAAATTGCAGGGATGCTTGGTATTTGACCCCAATCTCTATGGGGACTTACAGACAGCCAATACCATTGGATATGGTCATTCTGGCAACATATTTATTGTCCAATCGTTTGCCAATATAATTTTTAATAAACAGTATTTATATAGCACTAACATAATACACAGCACAGACAGATACAGATGCAGGTGGGGGAGGAGCTGTGGAGGGATTTGTGTATCAGGTAGGTAGGTGGGGGAGGAGCTGTGGAGGGATTTGTGTATCAGGTGGGGGAGGAGCTTGTTAGGGATTTGTGTATCAGGTAAGTAGGCGAGACAAGATCTGTGGAGGGATTTGTGTATCAGGTAGGTAGGTGGGGGAGGAGCTGTGGAGGGATTTGTGTATCAGGTAGGTAGGTGGGGGAGGAGCTGTGGAGGGATTTGTGTATCAGGTAGGTAGGTGGGGGAGGAGCTGTTGGGGGACTTAAAGGCAAAGCATAGGAGCTTGATTTTGATTCTTAGGGGAATTGAATAAAGATTGAAATAACAATGTGTAGCGATTATTTTCTGCCTATATTCCTCCATGGTTTCCCTTAGGTTTCCTCTTTTCCGTGTATTTAGCTCTTTATTATACGGTGACAACACAGATAATAATTACTTTGAGAAGGAAGCTTGAATCATTCTCTGTACGGGAAGCGTTTTGCTGTATTAATGCACCGCGATATTAATTTACTCCTTTGTTTTGGCTGCGTTCACTAAACAACAAAATGTGCACAAAAGATTTATGCTGCCCAATTTACTTTGTGTTTTATTCGCTCTTGTAAACAAAACGCCGAACGTTAACATGAATCAGAATTTCTTGGCGGAAGAGGAAAATTTTTTTTGAAAGCGCGAGAACCCATTTGTTACACATTTATTAGATTACTAAAAATGAATCCATCGCTGAAATAAAAACAAAAAACAAAAAGCAGCAACACATTATGGTTACCTGTCCAATTATAGAATTCTAACTCTTGTAAAGCAAATCTTCAACCTTCTTGGAAATTGGATGCCGCAGCCCCAACTTAGCTCGGTGGATACCCTAACTGCCCCCTACATCATGCCATGGCATATAGTAATTTAGGGGCCAGTGGAAGGGAACACAGAAGCAGACCACAATCCCCACACGCTTCCATGATTGAAGATTCCTCAGGTGACATAGCACAACACCAGAAATGATTTTATTTAATATCTTTAAATTAGGAATTCTTTAAAAAGTATTTTATTATGTATTGTTATATGTATAGGAACCATTTTTCTTTTCTTTTTTTCTATTTTTGCTTTTATTGCATTGTACAGAGAAATCTCTACATCAGTTCATGGGTTGTAAATGAATTCACACATTGCTGTAAATGCTTGTCACAAACATTACGCATCTCAAGAACCCGCGGGTGAGAAGGATCATTAAATATTGAATGTGCCATATGGAAGAACTATTTTATGGAAGAATCATAACTTTTTACAGAGCATTGAGGATGAGCGCAGTAAGCCGGGATGGATTTCACTGCAAAATTATCAATTAAGACCAAAAATGATTCTCAATTTTCATATTTACTGCTTAAAGATTCACATGGCTTTGATTCCTTTGAGTCCTGTGATCAGCAAATCAGTTGTGGCCAGGTGAGCACATGGCTTTGTTGCTAAACAAAGCAAGCTTAAACATAAAGCAAGAGATCAGAACAAAGGTGCTGCTTTTTATCAGTTAGAATACATGATTTTATGTTATAGAGAATGCATCTTGTGTGACACCATTTTTATTACACAGTATTTATATGGTGCTGACATATCATGCAGCACTGTACACGATCATGTGACTAGCTGTCCCTCAAAGGGGCTCACAATGTAATGTCCCTATTATAGTCATATGTGATTATCACTGGAATGTGGGAGGAAACTAGAGTACCTGGACCAACACGGGAAGAACCTGCAAACTCCATGCAGATAATGTCCCAGCTGAGATTCCAACCTGGGACCCAGCTCTGCAAAGGCTGGTGTGCTAACCACTGAGCCACCATGCTGTCCCTATCACATACCGTGTTTCCCCGATGATAAGGCAGGGCCATCAAATAAGACAGCCCCCCCTTTTCATGTTAAAATGAAAAATAAGCCCCCCCCCCGCAAATAAGCCACCCAAAAAAATAATTAAAATATACTCACCCAATACCCGATCCTGCGTGTGTGGCTGTAGTCTTCTTCATGGGTAAATAAGGCATCCCCCTGAAAATAAGCCCTAGAGCATATTTTGGCCTTCAAAAAAAAATAAGACAGTGTCTTATCATCGGGGAAACAGGGTATTAAATCATTCTAACACAAGGTGAATGGTTGTGCTCGTCTTGGGTGATTAAGTAATAGGGAATAAATGTTGGACAGGAGGATGCCATTCACTCATCCTTCCATCTCCCCTCTCCTTAGAACAGAATGATGCTGTGTGTACAGTACCCATGCATACATTTGTTACTGGAAATGAATATGAATGATTGTTTTCAGCAACAATCTTCTGATGTCCATTGGATATATGTACAGTGTAGAATAATCCTGATTTATTAAAGCTCTCCAAGACTGGAGAAGACTAACATGAGGGATCCTGGGTGATCCAGCAAACCATAAATGGATTTGCACCAGGAATTCAAACATTTACCAACTAAGGAAACTAAGAAATCCATTCCAGGTTTGTGGGATCACCTTGGCTTAGCTGTGATACTCTCTATTCTCTTGGAGAGTTTTAATAAATGTGGACCAATGACCTAACAAATCCATGTAATCACCAGGGCATAGCGGTCTTGCAACTTTGTTATTAAACAAAGCCACGCTTAACCCTAACACTAATTATATTGCTCACCCTAAGAATGAAAATAACTTTATGTTTTACAACAAAGTCATGAGACCTTCACACCAGCACTTCCATCACCAAAGGTCACAATCTACATCCATTCGAGTCAGAGAAAACACAACTATAAGTTATCATATATCTAAAACGGATCAGCCCCTGCTGCAACTTCTCTTCTAAAGTTGCAATGTTGATCACAAGAAGATAGACTGAGGAAATGCTTCCTCCTGCCTGCAACAGACTGATGACATCATCTCAGCCAAAGCAATGTCACTGGCTGGAGCATTGGCTATCAAAAGTGGCGCTTATCTTATAAATGATACCATTGCTGCCTATAGTGACACAGATCTGCTTTCACCAGGACATCATTTGATTTAGTAAGGTGCCAAGGCTCTGCTTGGGGATGCAGAAGCGACGTTGGATCTGATCCCACCAAGAAGTTTGCTTTCCATGGCAATGAACATTAAGCTCTGAAATAAAAGCAGAAGAGCGGTGAGGAGCATAAATCCGTTTAAAGCATTTTTACATTTCCTGCTGAAGCCAAAATGATCATCTTCATCAGATACTAAAGGGATGTGGAATAATATCTGCTTGTTCTCGGCAATAAACCAAACAGGATGTCATTTTGCTGAGAGACACGGCCTGCCCCCACCCCTGCCCACCTCCAGCTAATGGGCCCAGAAGATGTATGGCTCTCCCTCTCTCATTGCTGCTATCAGTGATGCTTTATGGCTGCCGTTCTGCACATTTAATGCAGTTTAAAGGTTTTAAGTAGAATGGCAAGTCACAACCAAATCCACTGCAAGATTTATGACTGGTCCTTCTGCTCCACTGGGACGGGAGATTTGTGTATTCTTCATAAACTCATCTTCCTCTGGGACCTTTGCTGTTATTTTTTTTTTTTGTTGTTTTCCGCATTGTGTTAACAACAGTTCTAGAAATTCCATATGCCTGGGAAGGCGTACAGGTTGGTGACTAATAACCTGTTTGGAGATTCTAGAGCACTAACCATTGGCGTTGGTGGCAATCTGAATAAAGTAGACATTATGTGGACCTATCATGTGCACAAAAATTCTTTAGTGTTTGGAGTGGTGGGCCAATGGAATTTTATCTTAAATATCCAAATGTATACTTTGCTGGCATAAAAGATACCTAAAATCCAAAAGAAAATTCTGCTAAAGCAGAACAAAACCCCGAGGATACTCACCTGTCTATGTTCCATTGCAACCACCACCATACTCTTCCATTTTTGGCTTCCTATCCCAATCTTTGCCCATTTTGATTAGCCAGGCTGGGATGACATATCTCCAATGCAGACATTCAGTCCTGGCACCCTCAGGGGAAGCTGTGACACTCCAGGTATTCCTGCCAAAACAGTGCAGGGTATTTGCAGCTCATCAAGGTGATTTGAGATCAGTTAGGTGGATACCTATTGCTGAAGGCCTACTAGGCAGCACAGTGGCTCACTGGTTAGGCTTTTGCAGCTCTGGGTCCCAGGTTCAAATCTTAATCAGAAGACTATGTGCATGGAGTTTGCAGGTTCTCCCTGTGTTTGTGTTTCTCTGGTTTTCTTCCCACATTACAAAAACATGCAGTAGAATAATTGGCTTCCCCCCAAATTTTCCAGACTGTGGTAATGACATATGGCTACGGAAGGGGCATTAGATTGTGAGCTCCTTTGAGGGACAGCTAGTCACATGACTATGGACTTTATACCGATCCCATGTCAGAGGTTGTTCCAAGTTTTGCAGTTTGTAAATGCAGCTTCACCAATTCTAGCAGCAAGATGTATTTTTTGCATGGTCATCCTGTGCCAAGGTTGGCACTCTCACCTTTATTAGTCTCCGCCATGCTCAGCTCTCAGCAGATTTATTGCCAGACTTAATCCTGCTTGCCAGGCCGGCAGAGGGAGATTTCCTAATGTATTCACCTTCATTTAAAGCTGATATAACATTACATTTTTTTCCTTACAGGGAGGGAGTGTTTTGCCAATAAAAACAGTTGTGAATGTCAGAGGAGGTCACTGGCTAAGGGATCACTTTGTCCTGCCTATTAATTTCAAATGATGAGAAAATAATTGGACCCCATTGAGGGAACATAGAGGAGATGGTGACTTACTTGTGTGGACATTATGGGACTTACTCCAATAAGGTTATAGCTGGAACAATTACATTGCCTGCTTAGAAGTCATGCTAACTGACTATGTCAGTGGCTGCATTCCAACTGGCACCATCCTTACTAAGTGGGAATCATGACAGATGACATTTCTTCTACAGATTAAAAAAAATGCCAATGCAATCTGTGCCCGTCAGTAGGTTTGAATATTCAATTAAGGGACATTGCCTACTAATAATTGATGGTACCTGATTGTCAATACCTGCCTTCCAATGGATATTATTTTGCATTCTTACAAATATAAACTCCTTTTTTTCTGAAGGAGAATCGCGACAGATGATACTTCTCCTAGAGAATAAGAAGACAATTAAAGCCAATGACAAATACCCCCTTTGTTGTGTTGAAAAGTTTGGGAGGTGCCCTTCATTTCTCATATTGGTCTATAGCTTCTCCTAAATCTATGTCTAGTTGCCGGTGACTTACCTGTGCACTATGGGACATATTCTACTAGCAGACAAAACTGGTGAAATGCCATTATCTGCCTATAAGTGATATTAACTGATTACGTGGGGGCCTTTCAATAGGCAGCATTCCCTGCAAGTAAATATTCTTTTTGAGTAAGAATCCCAACAGATGACATTTCAAAAAGAGATTAGGAAGTAAAATGATTCTAATGAAAAACGTCTTTGTCATTTAGTTGGAATGGATGAGAGTTGCCATCTAGTAGAGTTGCGGGTGACTTATCTATACACTATACAGTTATACCAATAAGATTAAAGCTACCTAAATGCCATTTCCTGTCTATAAGTGATTCTAAATGATTATATCACTGGTTACCCTCCAATGGGCACCATTGTGTGAAAGTAAAAAAAACATCCTTGATAAATGGGAATCACGAAAGGTGACATTTGAAGAAGTAGAGATGCTTAAGAAAAATGCCTCCCTTTGTTGGGGAAAAATGGATGAGAAGTGCCATCTAGCAAAGGTAATGTTGACTTAACTGTTGGCACTATGGGACATACTCTATGAGAGGATAATTTTAGGGAAAAGTAACAGTGCCTACTAATGGGTAACATTCAGTGCAAGTACACTTTTTTTTTTTCTGAAAGTGAAAATCATGACAAATGATATTTCTGTTGAAGAATAAGGAGACATAGTTCCAATGACAAATGTCCCCTTTCCTGGGTTGGCATGGATGAGAGGTGTCCTCAATTGTTCATTGATGAATGCTGCTAATTCTTCATCTACATCTATATCTATTTGTTTGTGCCTTACCTGTGCACACTATGAGACATGTTCCATTAGGGAACAAAACTGGTAATCTGGTAATTACATTGCCTGCTTATACTGTAAGTGATATAAACTGATTATGTGGTTGCCTTCCAATGTGCCCAATTCAATCCATCCAAATATGCAAATGAAAGTGTTCCCCTTTGTTAAGTAGGAATGGAGAAAGATGCTGTCCAGTTGAGATGCCAGTGACTTACTTGTGCACAATATGGGACTTATTCAATTAGGGGACATTATATTGCCTGCTAATAGGTGATGGTAATTGATTATGTCAATGTATGCCTTTTGCTCCATTCTATGTGTGAACCAGAATAGATGCCATTTTTCTAGGGAATAAGAAGATATGCCAATGAAAAATGCTCCCCTTATGGGTTGGAAAGGATGAGTGGTGTCATCTAATATTTCTAGTATTGCTCAAGACTTACCTGTGTGCACTGTAGGAGATATTCCATTGGCGGACATAGCTAGAGAAATGACATTGCCTGCTTTGAAGTGAAGGTAACTGATGATGACAGTAGCTGCTTTCCAATGGAAGCCATACTTCAAATTAAAATTCAACTTTACTAATTGGAAATCACGACAGATTACATTTCCTCTACAGAATAGGAAAATATAAATAAATTAAAAACTGTCCCCCTTGTTGAGGCATTCAGTGCAAATACAAAATAAACCCTTTTAAAAGAGAATTAAGACAAATGATGTTACAAGATACCAATGAAAAATGTCCCCCTTGTTGGGTTGGAATGGATGAGTGGTGCTGTCTAGTAGAACTGCTAGTGACCTACCTATGTGCACACTATGGGATGTAATTTATTTGGGAATAATACTGGTGAAAGTACATTGCCTGCTAATAGGTGATAACTGAATATGTGGCTGCTTTCCAATAGGCATCATTCCCTGCAAGTAAATATTTTTTAGAGTGAGAATTGCGACGGATGACATTTCTTCTACAGAATAAGAAGACATAACAATGAAAAATGTCCCCTTGTTGATTTGGAATGGGTGAGTGGTGCCTTCTAATATGTCTTGTAGAGTTTCTCATGACTTACCTGTGTGCACTATGGGACCTACACCTATAAGGTCATTACTGGTGAAAAGACATGTCTTGCTAATAAGTGATGCTAACTGGTTATGTCAGTGGCTGCTATCCAATCTGCATCATTCTGTGCAAACACAAACTCATCCCATGTAGGAACTGTGGCCGAGGACATTTCTTCAAGAGAATAGGAAAATGAGCAAATGAAAACTTTTCCTGGGTTGGAATGGATGAGTGGTGCCATCCAGTAGAGCTGCTGGTGACTTACATTTGCACAAAATTGAACATATTCCAAATGGCTTTGTCTGCTAATAGGTGATGCCAACTGGTTATTTCAGTGGCTGCCTTTTAATGGGCACCCTTCTGTGCAATTACAAAATCCTTCTTTTCCTCCATTCTACGTTGGAACCACAACATATGACAGTTCTGCTAGAGAATAAGACAATGTGATGCCAATGAAAAATATCCTCCTTGTTGGGTTGGAATGGATGAGAAGTGCCATTACCAGAGTTGTTCAATACTTACTTGCACAATGGGACATATTCCGTTTAGTGAAATGGCATTGCCAGCTTAGAAGTAATGGTAACTGAATATGTCGGTGGCTGCTTTTCAATGGGCACCATTCTCTGCAAATAAAAACATCCTAAGAGAGATCACAACAGATGATGTTTCTTCCACAGAATAAGTAAATGTACCAATGATATCTGCCCCCCTCATTGAGTTGGAATGGATAAGAAGTATAATTTTGTAAAGGAGCTGATGTAGTAAAGTCTAGCTTCTAGTGACTTATCTGTGTGGATACGATGGAACTGATTCCATTAGGGGACAAAGCTGGCGAAATGCCATTGCCTGCAAATAGGTGAAAATGAAAATAATTATGTCAGTGGCTCCCTTCCAATGGGCATCATTCTGTGCAAATGAAGATCTTCCATTCCAGTCACAACAGATGACATTTCTTCCAGAGAATAGGAAGGCATGATGTCAATGAAAAATCTTCTCTTTGTTGGGTTGGAATGAATGGCAAGTGTATCTGGTAGCGCCCCTGGTGACTTACCTGTGCATACTATGGAACTTCTTCCAAAAAGGTCATAACCCACCAATAGGTGATGGTAACTGATTACACCAGTAGCTGCCTTCAATGGGCATCAGTCTGTGCAAATAAAGATTTTCCTTTCCAAATGAGGACAGATGACATTTCTTATAGAGAATAAGAAGACATGATGGCAAGATGTTCCCCTTGTTTGGTTGGATTGAATGACAGATGGCATGTGGTAGCATTCTCGGTGATTTACCTGTCACACTGTGGGACTGTTTCTATTAAGGAAAAATGTGGGTTAAATGCCATTGCCTGCCTATAGGTGATGGCAGCTAATTGTCCTAATGCCTACCCTCCAACGGGCTCCAATTTCTTCTTTAATTTACTGTTGGAGTGAGAATCCCAACAGATGATATTTCTCATTGAGAATAAGGCAACTTGACGCTATGAAAATTGCTTTTTGGGATTGTTGGGATGGAATGGATGAGAGAAATCATCTAGTAGAGGTTCTGGTGACTTACCTATGTACATAGTTCCCCAATAGGGTCATAGTTGGAGGAATGCCATTGCCTGCCAGGAGTTATTGGTATCTGACGGTGCCACTGCCTGTTCTTCAATGGGTTCTATTCACTTCTTTTATTGATAAATTTTACAGTGAAAATCCCAACAGATGCCGATAATATTTGCCCCCCCTCCATTGTTGTGTTGAAATAGATGGAGGTGCCAGTCACACACCTGTACACACCTTTTCCCAATAAGGTTATAGCTGGGGGAACACCATTGCCGGCCAGTAGGTGTTGGTATCTGGCTGTACCAGTGTCTGCCTTCCAATGGGCTCCAGTCTCTTCCTTTATTATATTTATGTTAGAATGCAAATCCTGACAGATGCCAATGAAATTTGGCCCCTCATTGGGTTGGAATGGATGAGAGGTGCTGTCTATCGCTCACTGAAGCATGCTGCGCTTCTCCCTGCACATATTCTGCTTAATTCTCTGCGTTGACTTTTAATTACTTCACTCAGTTAATTAGACAGAGCTATTTTTGTCGTTATTTATGCATAAAATAATCCCGTCGTCTGATATTGCAGCTTCTGCTGCTAACAATGGTGAGATGTACAGTGAGAGTCAGAAAAATTCTCTGCTCATTGGGGCAATAGAGATGGGGCACAAAGTCATCCCTGTATGCTTAACAATTACCAGGGGGCCCAGAGATGGGGGGTAGGCATCTGTCAAATGTTTTGCAGATTTATTGAAGGGGAGGCTGGAGGGCAGATTAAAGGAAAGAGAGATTGGAGGGCAGACAGAATGAAAGGGTTGGCTGAAGGGCAGATTTAAACAGATATAATGAAGGGGTGACTAGAGGGCAGATTTATTTAAAGGGAGGCTGGAGAACAAATGGAATGAAGAGGAGGCAAGAGGGCAGATAGAATGAAGGGGAGGCTGGAGGGTGCATTTAATGAGGGGGAGACTGGAGGGCAGATGGGATAAAGGGGAGGATGGAGAACAGATTTATTCAAGGGGAGGCTGGGGGGCAGATTTAATAAAGGGAAGGTTGGAGGGCAGATTTAATAAAGGGGAGCCTGGAGTGCAGGTTTAATGAAGGGGAGGCTGGAGGGAAGATGAAATAAAATGAGGGTGGAGGGCAGATGGATTTAGGAGGAGGTTTGGGACAGATTTATTGAAATAGAAGCTAAAGGACAGATTTAAGGAAGAAGAGACTATAGGGCAGATGGAATGAAGGAAAAGCTGGAGGACAGATTTATTGAAGGGGAGGCTGGAGGGCAGATTTATTGAAGGGGAGGCTGGAGGGCAGATTTATTAAAAGGGAGGCTGGAGGGCAGGTTTAATGAAGGGGAGGCTGGAGGGAAAATGAAAGAGAGGGTGGAGGGCAGATTTGGGACAGATTTATTGAAATAGAAACCAGAGGGCAGATTTAAGGAAGAAGAGACTATAGGGCAGATGAAGGAAAGGAATGAATGAAGGAAAGAAATGAAGGAAAGGATGGAGGACATATTTATTGTAGGAGAGGCTGGGGGGTAGATTTAAAAAAGGGGAGGCTTGAGGGCAAATTTAATGAAGGAGAGGCTGGAGGGAAGATGAAAAAAAGGGGAGGGTGGAAGGCAGATGGATTGAAGAGGAGGCTTGGGACAGATTTATTGAAATAGAGGCTGGAGGGCAGATGGAATGAAGGAAAGGCTGGAGGACAGCTTTATTGAAGGGGAGGCTGGAGGGCAGAATGAATGAAGGGGAGACTGGAGGGCAGATGAAATAAAGGGGAGGCTGGAGAACAGATAAACTAAAGGGGAGGCTGGAAGGCAGACATAATGAAGGAGATACTGGAGGGCAGATTGAAAGAAGGGAAGGCTGGAGGACAGATTTTTAAGGGGAGGCTGAAGGGCAGATTTATTAAAGGGAGGCCAGAGGACAAATGGAATGAAGGGGAATCTGGAGGACAGATGTAATAAATAAAGCCTGGGGGGCAGATTTATAAAGGGGAGGCTGGGTGGCAGATTTAATAAAAGGAGACTGGGGGGCAGATGGAATGAAGAGGAGACTGGGGGGCAGATTCTGGTGCAAAAAGCTCTCTTCCCTATTATTAATCACAGCAGATATCATCTCTGTTTTTTTCGCCTATTTCTAATTATTCAGCAGAATATTAGTTGCAGAGGATCTGGTAGACACAGGGAAATAATTGCTGCCTTGCGACGTTGAGCTAATTTGGCCTTTAGAAAAAATGAAAACCTTCTCTGGTACATTAGTGTGAATTGTTTGACCTTCTCAGCTTTCACCTCATTACCTTCTAATATGTGACAACATTCAGATTTCAATGACTTCTGAAGGCTCCTGAAAGATCCAGAAACTGTGAGAAATCTGTGGACGTATTAGTGATGGGAAAAGCGCGTTATTTCCTACCACATACAGAGCTTTGACCGATCGACTGCACTGTGTGCTCATAATCCGCCAACAGGTGGAAAAATAATAACCTTTGTTGTACCTGCAGTGTGTACAGGGGATGAGGGATGATTGGATGAGGTTAGGAGAAAGGGGGGACATTTTTTAGGAGATGGATTAGTAATGTTCCATCTGCTAAACAGCTACTAAGCATTCTGGAAGGTCTCAAATACAGCAAGGCCGGCTTGTCCTGTGTGCAGTCCTCCTGTATATTTTTATCCCCCTCATTGATCAAACTAAAAGGAGAAAATCTGAGCAAGGGCTGATCAGCGTCAAGCAATAAAGTTGCATCAGTCCAGGACGTAGATGCCAACCCTGCATAATGCTTTATCAAAGTGCTTCTGTCCTTCTGGAAACAAAAGCAAATGATGTGCTGTTCTTTATGTGAGGGGTAACTTTAATGCTCAAGAAAGTCATTGTATATCACAGGACCTTCCTGTAATACTGGCAGAGGAGGGTCAGGTCTGCAATCTTTTTTAGATCATATATTTATTGTCTTCATTGGATGAGTAGAATCCCACTCCTCCCAATCTCCCCTGGGTTTTGCCCGATTTATCTTTGCTGGGTGGAGGACCCCCATACAATCTGCGATCTGCCTGAGCCGTGCATCACAGGACTGAAGGATTTAGTTTACAGCCCTTCCAGTCTGGCACTTTTCACCTGTATAAAATCCCTGTTTTATAACACAAAGGAAAAAGAATATAAAAGCTGTGATAAAAAACGAGCCGGGCTTTGAGATTTCACAGGGCTTTTAGGCTGCTTTTATTGTTGGCTTTATTGAATGTTTCTTCTAAAGCTGAAAAACTCAACACGACGGCGAAGAAAAAAAATAGCAGAAGGAAAGATTCCATTGTCCACGCACATGACACCACAAAACATCCGCCACACCATGTGAGTATGAGTAATGTGTGGCCCCGGCGGATCTGGTCCCAGAGGGCTCAGGACGTAAGAAATGCACCCTGATCCTATATTGACAAAATGCTACAAATGTGTCACATGACTTCTCATTCCTTTCTCTTCCCAATTGTGTATTTCCACAAAATATGAGTGAATGCATCTGGCCAACCATGTCAAAAGATGCTGATTTTCAGTCCAATCAGTGATCCAACCTGAAGATCCCAGTGTTGAGAGATAAAGTCTCCTCTTTAACTTCTTGGTCACCAGAATTCATTTTTGGACCACACCTGGTCACATGCCTTTTATCAACATCAGGGTGTTCAAGTGTTGAGGGACAGGGTTTCTTTTTTACATCCTGGGTGTTCTGGAAAGGGAAAGCAATGAGCATTTGTTTATTTTTGTACTACCGTATATTTGTACAAACCTTCTATCATCATTGGGGGGTTCCAGTGTTGGCGGGTGGGCTTCTTCTCCACATTCTGGGTCATCATGACCGGGAGGGCAGTGAGCAAATATTTCCTTCCTGTACTATACCTGGTCACATGCCTACCCTCAATATTGGGGGTTCAGGGATGTTAAGGGACTGGGCTACTTTTCCATGTCCCAAAAAAAGGCAGTTAACATACATACCCAGTTTCTGGACCATACCTGGCCACATACCTTCCACACATTCAAGGGTTCCAATACTAGGGGACGGGATTCTTCTCCATATCCCAGGTGGTCATGAAAGCGAGGGCAGTGAGCAAATGCCCCACTTTTCTGTACTATACATGGTCATGCCTACCCTCAATATTGGGGGTTCCAGTGTTGAGGGAAAGAGCTTTTTCTCCACATCCTGTGTCCCAAAGAAAAAAAGCCAGTCAACATACTTACATACTCACCTTCTGAAACATACTTGGCCACATGCCATCATTGGGCAGATCCAGTAATGAGGGACTGAGGGACAGGTTTCTTCTCTTCATCCTGGATGGGTATGAAAAGGATGAAAGTGAACAAATGCCCCCTCTTTTCTGTACAATACCTGGCCACATGCCTCCTTTCAACATTGGGGGTTTCTGGTGTTGAGACATTCCTATACAACCTGGTTGATGGGGTTAGGTCTCTACATCCTGGATGGTGAAGAATAAGGAAGGCAGTAAACATGCCTCCCCCTGTTCCTGTACCATACCAGGCCACATGCGTTCCCTCAACTTTGGTGGATCCAATGTTGAGGGACAGGATGACTTTTCTTCTTCCTGGTTTGCCAAGAAAGTGAGAGCAGGGAGCATGTGCTCACCTGAGTGGTCAAGAAAGAGAGAGAGGTGAGCATTTGTTTGCTTTCTGCACCACAACTGGCCACATGCTATACCACAACATTCGGTGTGTCCATTGTTGAGGAACAAGGCTTCTTCTCTTCATCCTGGGTGGTCAGGAATAAAAGTTAAAGTGAACATGCCTCCCTATCTTCCCACTATGTACCTGGCCATAAGCCTTCCTTCAACTTTGGGGGGTTCCTGTTTTGGGAGAGATAGCTTCTTCTTCACATCCTAAGTGGACAGAGAAAGGAGGGCAGTTAGCATGTGTTCAGTTTCGGGACCATACCTGTCCACATGCCTATCCACAACATTGAGGTGTTTCAAGGCTTCCTCTATACATCCTAGCCACATACCTTTCCTCAACATTGGAGGTTCAAGTGTTAGGAGATGGGGGTTCTTCTCATTTTGAGAGGCAAGGAAAAGAGAGAGCAGTGAAAATGCCTCCTCCTTTTCCTGTACCATACTTGATCACTGTTTTCCTTCATTTTTTAGGTACTTCCAGAAACTATTGCCATTGTCAAATTGCCAGAAAAAAACAAATCTGAGAAATGGGATCATCCCCTTTACCAGATCTTTGGACTGCTGAGAATTGTAGTTCAATACAAACCGCACACTGGCTCCCCCCGTCTTTAGTTGGGGCCATAAAGTTTAAAGTGCTGAGTGTTGTCCCACTATTATATACTTGGTATATTGTGCAAAATCGGTTTGTCACTTACTGAACTTTCCAGATTTAGTTCTCTCCGCAGGAGTTGGGTTACCATTTCATCATTTCGCCTCTATTTAAACGACATTTAAAACCCTGTAAAACCGGCTTCTGGCTGAAGTCTTCAGGTGATCAGCCGTAACCCCAATGTCCTGGCAGCCGGCGTATGCCACACACTCATAAAACACATCGTAGGAGGAACATTTGTTAGATTTCCCAAGTTTTCTTAGGTTTAATGTGCCGTAACTCAAGAGGCTTTTATTGGAGGAGCCCCACAAAGGGCCAGAAGGAGAATGGGGTCGACCTCTGAGGTCTAGTTTTTAATATGGGCTCATCCCAGCTGATAGCGCTCCGTAAAATCCCAACATTTGGAAGATGACGCCACTAAAGAGGTGTCACCCCTTTCTGCCCCCTCCATGGCGGGAGGTGTTAATGAAGCAACGTATTTCAGCGATGCTGTCATGGTCATGCAAGGAGACACCTGCCATAAGGATCAGGCTTCAGATAATTCCCTCATTGTTAATGTTTCTCGTTTATCGGATTTCAGCAGATCACATTTACTGAGCGCAGGTGGGCACACAACACGAATTGGTTTCCGCTCATTTTAAGGTCATTAGCTATATCAGCTATATCTAAAGACTACAGAACCCCCCATGCATATATGCTAAGGGGATGAGAATGAGAGGAGAAGGGGTTCTAGGGATCTATTACACTTTCTATCCTTGGGTGACAACTGCATAGATACAGTGCTAAAAATTAATGTTGTCACCCTAGGACAGAAAATGTGTTGCTTGTTTTTTTTTTGGTTTTAAAATCACCAGCTTTATTTGTTTTGTCTGAGTGCTGAATTTACCACAATATTCTGTTAATCCGTGGAATTGCACATTTTCTTTAAAATGTATCATAATCTGTGGTGATCCTACCATAGAGGTCCTTGTTCTGACACTTCCTGATATATTGTGACAACACTTTTGTATAAACCAATTAAACACATTTTATGCAGGTATGGGCCACTGTTTTAGCTACCAGGAATCTTGCCCTGAGAAATGTCATGGGGCCATCACTAGAGTGCAAAAAGTATGCAGAAGATCATCATGGCACACTAAGATATCCATCCATGTTCACATCTTTGCTTGTGTTTGTGTCTGGATTTTCATCTCTTTTAAAGACTTTGACCACCACCTGTAATATGACATAACCACTGCAATCAGCATTGTTCAGCACCGCAGGGGACACACATATTATAAACCCTACTATAGATGGAGGAATCATATCCTGCATTGCTGTAGGTAGTTCCTCGTAGGTATTCAGCCCCCTGCCGGGTGGTGGTTTTTTAACTCTGAACAGAACCTCCCTTACTGCCAAGCCTCGCTTCATCCTCCAACATCGTTTCAGCTCCCCAGAAAGATTTCATTTTATTGCCAGGTCTGGCCAGGGAACAAATACGAGTGCTTATAATACCGCGCTGCACTAAAAGTCTGGACACTAAGCTTAGCTCATTAAACAACTCCCAGCATGCCTTGCTTGCAGAACATCTGCCATTGCCATTTTCCTAGTGCACCCTGGGAAAGGTTTGGCAAAAAAAAATGATACCCTTCTTTAGAATACTGAAAACACATTGCGGCCTAACATGCCCAATGGAAGTGACACTAGGGTCCAGGGTGACAACGCTAAACGGATGCCTTGCAATTAACAATGGCATATTCAGCCTACTAAGCACAAAGATGACTTTGGATAAAATATGAAATGGGGGACACAGCATTCAAGCTCCCTGCACCACTGCCATTCTGTTAATTGGGAGCCCATAAAGTAGGGGGCCATGTGTGACCTGTGAGCTAGTTAGCTTCATACTCAAGTTAAAGGTGACTTTCTTAAGGAAATTCTGCCCAATCTTTCCTTTTGTTGTAAAAAGCTTATTAAATATTCTGACTGGCACAGTGAATCCCATGTTGCTCACTTCCAGTCCTTCGTTCTCTTGCCCCATTCCTGTTGCCATCTTGCATTTACATCATCAGAAGCTAGCTGCCTTTCTTTGCAGTTCCCCCCTGAAAAATTCTGACTGGTGTCACCATTAGGAAATACACCCTGGGAAATCTTATGCAGCCATCTCTGGAGTGCATGTAGACAGGAAGTGGCAACAACGGGGGGGCAACACTGAGATGGCACAATGCACGCCAAGCTTTTTAAAAGTTTTACATATTTAAAAATAGAAAAAGTACAGTAGTTAATATTTCTTCTTTTTATCTTCATGCTGGAACACAAAACAGAAATTGGGATGCTAATTAGCACTCGCAGCGGATTTCTGGCCAATGGCCAATGCTGCCATTTAGCACCACCATATCCTGTATCATCCGAAGGGGTGCTGAAGCTGTGATTACCGTGCATTACCAGGTGGCTCCCATATAGTTCAGCTTCAAACATCGATCTCTCTCCATCAGCTTACTCATTATCCAGCCATGCCTGGTCCAGACATGCCACAGGTAAGTATATGTCTTCCCGGCTTTGTGGACATGACAATGAGCAAACAGCTAAATTATTGGAATGAATGAAATGAAAACATCCAATGGGAATATGCCAAAAAATTTGCAACAGGCAGATGGTGCCAAGATACGAAGAGTCAGCACAGGTCCTCCTTGAAGTGAATGTCCCACCAGATAATTCATCATCAGAAGACACCACAAATATGTAATGCCAAATACTTGCAGAGTCACGTGTGTCTCCAGAGACAGATGAGATGACTTCTTTGTATGAATCTGAGATGGGAACTTGTAACTTTGCAGAACCAGAATTGGAAAAGCAATCACTGGAGAAGGACAACTCTGGATATGTTCCTTCAAAATTGGTATTGGTAAACCCTGGTGGTTTCTCCATGAAAGTCATCATTAAGGTAATCATGAGTGTCAACATTGTGTCCCTGCTCCTCACTGGTGGACATAACCAACAGTGGGCTCCTGTGCATAACTGATATACTCCCTCTGAACTGACTTGGGGTCTTTGTGATTGGCCCATTAATTGATTAAGGTCCTGCAGGTACACTTTGCACTTCCTAAATATACCCCAGCTGCTCAAGCATTGTCACCCTGTTACACATGCTTGCAATGAAGACTACACAAACATGGTCCACCATTGTATGCATGAGGGAGCCCAGCATGGGAAACACCATGGGGTATCACTGGTCTAGAAGTGCTGAGAAGCCAACATCAGTAACTGGACCTAACTAAAGCTCTTTTGGCTGAATTGGCTAAGTTTTATAGAAAGCCTTTCCTGAAAAGTAGAGAATATTATAACTACAAAGGAGGACCAGTGCTACTGTATATTATTGACCATAGGGAGGGCCAATTCAATAATATTGGCCATAGGTGGCAACAAATCCAAACTCATGGCCATAAGGGGGCAAACAGGTACCAACACCTTAATAATGCCCATCCAGAAGGCCAAATAATATTGACCATGGTTTTGAAATGGGATGTCCAACAGACACATAACCATGATGGTCAGGTGACTACAAACTCTTGGAACTTGGAATTCTTGGTCACATGGTGAATTTTCACTTATGCACATGCCAGGGGTGTATACATTTATACATTTGATTCATTACAAGAGTTTATAACTGTGGTGGCCCCACCAAATTACACACATTAATGTTGGTTGAAATAAAATGAAATAAGTGGCAAACTATATAATAATGGTTTTAAGGGGGGACAACTCAACATTAATGGTCTTGGGGAAAGGGGGGGGGGGGGGGCAACTCCATTGTAATGGCTATGGAATGTCCAGAAACCAAATTGATGTGATGATTCAATACCCACAAACTCCTGGTCATATAGTGAGCTTTCACCTATGTAGATACTGCATAATCATATATCTTTTTTGTTACACTAGATTGGAAATGTGGTAGCTCTACCACAAGTGGCCACATTGATGTGGTATAGGCAGCTAACTCATTATATACAAGGCCATGGGGGGAGTAGGTCAATATTAATAGCCATAGTGGGGGGGGACTCCATATTACTGGGCCATGGTTGAGGGTCAACCCTGTACTCATGGCCATCATTGAGAATCAACTCAATTCTATGGCCATGGTTGAAGGTCAACAACATATTGATGCCTTTGATTCAGGGCAACTCCATATTGATGGCAATAGTTAAGGGTCAGCTTCATGTTCATGGCCATGAATGAGGATCAACTCCATATTGATGGCCATGGTTTTGGAATATGATGTCCAACAAACAAGTAGGTTCGATGGCCAGGTGTCCACAAACTCTTTGTCATATGGTGAGCCTTCTCATTTGCTCACTGCCCTTGAGTATGCTTTTTTGTTGAACAAGTATAGACCTGTAGTAGCCCCACCAAAGTGGTCACATAGGTTGGATCGATGGCCAAGCGAGATAGACCAACAAAAATTTTGGAGGGGGCCTGGCCAGTCTCTTACCCAACAAGACTCAGTAGAGAATAATATTCAGAGATCCAAAAAGAGGTCTGTTATTTCTTTACTGATAGAACATTTTACTGATTGGTTACCATCACTTCAAATTGAAGTAGCATTGTTATAGCATGTGTTAATAATCACACCTCAGTAATGGCACACATTATGTGGAGAATTTCTACATTGCGCCTTGTGATAATACACTAGATTTATATTTCCCTGACTGTGAGATGGTTTATTTGTATCTTGTACAACCGAAAGAAGTGTAACTTAATTGGAATTCTCATTTTGCCTCCCACGTCATCCAATAATAGCACAAATCTGATTAACATCAAAGCTCTCTAAAGTCTCAATACAAAACTTTTTGAGCGGCTCGCAGAAACGCCATTGTTGCTTTGTAGCGTAATGACCTTCTGTTTACATTTGCAGCAAATTGTCCTTTTGTAGCACGCTCGGTAATGTAAAGTCATACAATCCCAGTTATGTGAAACCCGTCAACTATTTCTGCTATTTGTTTCTACATTTAGGGAAAAAAAATCGATATATAAAACAGACTTAATGACCACGACATAGAATCTGTAATGCATAGAACATGTTTATTGCCGTATTGAGGCCTCTGATGTGCGACTCCTCACATTACAGAAATGAACAGCGAAGGGGAGTTAGTTAATGTATACAAAATAACAAATCAAGTCTTCAGTAATGGGATTTTTTAACTATTTCTATTTGAGAATGTTAATGGGAATTCAATTGGTTTCAAATTAATGCTCTCCCCTTCCTTGCTTTCCAAAAACTGTAGGCCATTTCACAACCTTGAGCTGTGTCAAGTTTTTTTTCAATATTAGTTGTAAGAGATGGGGTTGTTTGTGGAGTGGTTTTCATAGGCAATGGGCTAATGAAAGTTCTGTAAATGTTTCTGCTATTTGTTCCTTCAACTTTTATGATCAGCATTTTTTGGACCTCTTTGCTCTGGAGCTAGAGAGGAAGATTGGGGTGATGGTGGTTTCATCTTGCTTTTCATTCAACAATAAGGATGATCTATAACAAACTTTGTAATGTTTTGCTCCTCGTGGGCAGTGTGCTACATAGCAGCAGTTCACAAATGACAAAACCAGCCCCTGCTGTCACCTGAGACATGCAGCAATGATACAATATTACAGCTTTATCACTGGGTGGGGAAAACTGGGGAAAAATTTCTACTGCCTGGAGCAGAATAATGATTTCATCATGGCTTAGCAAAGTTCCAGATTGGAGATCAGGGGTCACAGAGTGCAGTCCTGGCCAAGTGAAGCTGCTGTCCTGAATTGACTTTACCAGGAAGGAAGAGAACCTGACACGTGAGAAAACTGCCAGAAAGAGAGCGAGAGAAATAGATTATGGACTGCCATGTGCACGAGCCCAGGTATCCAACGGGAGTCACCTGCCTGGGCAGCCCCTGCGTGTTCAGCAAATCAAACAATGGAAGTTGTTCGGGTTAATTTTACAATATCACAGGAAAGATGCTCATTATTGAGATATTCGCTCATGACAAGCCAAAGTTCCTATATCCAAATCTGTAAATTACAGTTTAAGAGTACATATTTTATTTAATATAACATGTAGTTTCTTTCCTTGCTCTTTGCTTGTAAAGGAAAAAAAGATGTTATGGCACTACTTGTCTTCACTCTATGATTTAGCGGCTGGTTCTCCTAAACAACACAAGTGTTAATCTGTGAAAAACGACATCTCACCATTGAGAAGAAGAACCCTGCTCATCTCATGACTGGCTAGAAAAGAAACCTGGATTAAACACGCGTGTACTTGGCCTCAGTTGGTGTTCCAATACATCCCAAAGGTGTTCAGTAAGTTTGAGGTCAGGGCTCTCAAGTTCCTCCAAAACAGGTTGGTGACACTATGTTGGTATGAAGCTGGCTTTGTAAACAGGGACACAGTCATGGCCGATAAGATAAAAGCCTTAACTAACATGAGTACCTGACCACGTAAATGCTCTTATGACTTAATGGGTTCACATTTTCACAAAAGACTTGACTCCCCATTCCAAAGGTGTTCAGTAGGTTGAGGTCAGGACTCTGTGCAGGACACTCGAGTTCCTTCACACCAAACTGGTGACCCCATGTCTTTATGGAGCTGGCTTTGTACCCCGGGGCACAGTTATGGGGGAACAGAAAAGGGTCTTCACCAAACTGTGACCACAAGGCTGGAAGAGCACAATTGTCCACATACTTATGCACACCATTGGTAGGTGTGATGGTCAGATGTCCGAAAACCTTTGACCTTGTAGCGTTCCCTATAAAGCAAAAACCTGGTGCATTCAAAGAACATAGCCAAACATTAACAATACCATTAGCGAAACAATGAAAACTCTCCTGGGTTATTTCTTTTTTGTAAGTGAGACATTCCAAAAGGTTCCACAAATAATCTATATGTATATTTTTTTTACTGAAAAGCATCCTGGATATATATAGGAGCAGCTGTGAGCAGGGAGCATTGCTTGTTACAGGCTCTGCTCCATTGCCCTCCGTGGTGTTACTAGTTTTAGAATAACAATGATGTATAACAGCAGACATGCAGTATGATGGCGCTGCCAGTCTCACTAAGCCAATTTCCCGCACAGGTAGGTTTTGCATAGTAAGGTCAGCAGATATTAAACCCAATTGAGGCATTCATCTGCTGTTCCATCCCTCCAAGGAGCTTGCTGCAAATGCTTCGTTACCTGCCTGATGAGGCTCCTGCACTAGGAGCAATATGCCAGTGGCACTAAGAAGTAATAGTTATCTCATTCACCCAAGCTAGAAATGTGGCAGGAGAGATAATGGGTTTTGCAGTTAATTGCAAATGATGAAGGAGTTAGTCCCAGCAGAACCGAGGATGAGAAAAACGTGATGAAGATGTTCATGTGGACTGACAGATCCTTCACCTTGCCAAACCTTAAAATGTTGTCAATGAAAAAAAAAAAAGGTTCTCCAATTCTGAACAATGAGATGGCACTTTGTAATAAAGAAATGCTTATAGCACAGGTAGGACAGTTTATACCGAGTATTTGTTGATTTTGAAATCAAGAGGAAATTCATATTCTAAAAACACAAAAATATGAACTAAGATTAATTCAAAAAATATATCTTATATAGCTTTGTATAGAGTGAAGGATCTTAGATTACTTTTTTTTTTTGACAGTTTTATAGTGGAAAAAAGTGAGGATTTTAGAATTCTTTGTATCTTTTGGTTGTGACTAGAGGCATGCTAAAATTGGTGGCAAGCTCTTTTAGGCCCAGCGACTCTTGAAGGTGGTCCCTGTGGAATCCTAGCCAAAAATGTTTAAGGTAAAGGCACAAGTCCACTGGTAATAGTCAAGAATTGACAGCAGAAGCTATTTGTTTCCTCCAGCCCAATTCACACTTGCATTGTTTATTATTCCAGCCTTGATGAAGGGGCCAGTAGCCCCTGAAATGTGTTAGTATGTCTTGGTGAACACAACATATATTCTGGAATTTTACCAGTAGATTAGGGGCCTTTATCTGCCAATTTCCTTTCAAGGTTTTTATAGCCAACTAGGTAGATTTACATTCTGTTTGCCTTGGTGACCTTTGTCCAAAGTGACAAAAAATAAAACATTTTAGAAATGTGATTAGACCAGAAGGTGGGGAAAAAGGTTTTGGATATATATACACTTTGAGGCTCTTCTATGAACATTTAAGCAGCAAAAATATCATCTGATTGGGTTAATAATGGATTTAGAGGCCAAGTAACTTGTTCAAGCCACCTAGGTAAATTTAACCTCTCATGTAACCTCCTTACAATAAATTATAACTTGTGGCCATGTCATGTAGGAGAAATTGATTTCACGGTCACACAGGCCTGTAATGGAGACCACAAGTGGCCTGTTCAGCACACAAACTCGGGCCATTGTTGTCATCAGGAACCCTCCTTGAAGAATTTCATAGCTGGTGTGCATTGTGTGGCTAAGAACAGGCCACAAGATAACATCAAGACTAAGATACAAAAGATAAAAAAAGGGTCAAACTAAGGATTTTATTTTTTAAAGTAACCATTTTATATAAAACAAAAAACTGAAATGGCATTCATTTAGGATTTACATCCACCTATCCACAACTTTACTGACGATATCAGACCCACAATTCCTGCAGTATATTTGATATTTTTCCTTTTTTGTTTTCTTTTGACCTGCATTTATTTCCTCAGCTTATGTCCTTTTTCATCCCTATTTCATGATTGCGTCAGACACATTTTATTTTTACAAGACTTTTCACACCCAGCGGAGCTCACTTTTTCCCGAACATCAAGAGGTGGCAAGTCATTTCCAGACTTGTGCTCCTGTCTCGGTGAGCTGCTCTCCGTGCTGCAGACATCGGCTTTGTGTACAAACACTTTCTGTATTTTTTTACCTTTTTGGCTTTGCTCCCGTCGCCGAGGCTTTTAATCTTTCAGCTCGTACTGCAGCCATGCACATGGCGAGCAAACGACTCCAGGTTGTTCTCTTTAAAAAGGTCCGGCTAATAAGGCCCTGGCGTCCCCTGTGCAGTGTAAGCCTAATTCACCCAGACAGCCCAGTGCGGAGCGAGGACGTGTGAAGGTGGAGGAAGTATCGTCAGTGCCCTTTATGCCGACTTGCTGCCAGAAACATCCTGCATGATGGGGAAGAGAGAGCCCCTCAGCTTGTCAGAGAGAAAGAATTTTCCATGAGTGGTCATTAATTGCTCCAGTCTGTAGCTGCAATAAGTATTTTGACAATTCCGTATAAACTGTGCAGGGGCAACGTTCATTCAGCACCCTTGCTTTACTTCAGCACACAGGGTAAACACCCATCCCTTTGCTTCTCATGCAATGCATACCCTATGATGTAAACCCAACTGCTAAACACTTTAACATGTTCTTGTCATTGCAAAAGTCATTGGTATTCTTTTTTATTCTCAGACTTTCATGAACGTAATCCCTGGTGATCCTGCAATGAAGCCCCTTCCTTTTTTACAGTGATGACTCTGTCCCTGTTTCTAGTTTGTGCTCCAGCATTGTCACCTAGGCTTCTGACGGAGGCCATTTCAACTGCAAGGGTCATGCCAACACATTTCCTTGTCATGGTTGTCACAGTCATGAAGCAGCTCCATATCATCGACAGACAACTGTTATGGTAATGTTGTAGAGATTGCAGACATGAAATGGCTACATGGGCAATGAGATAATAAAAGTGATTAAAAAAGCAAAATCATTTTTGTAAAAACAAGAAAATGAGTAATGATATACAATGTCATTTGGGATTGACATCTACTTCATTGTGGTTATTATGACTTTATTACCTTTTGCTCTAAAATTTGTGGATTCAACAACTGTTTTTGGGGTTATGGTTCAAAAACAGAAGGACTTGTGTCTACAGGGGGCCATCTTACTGATCCCTTCAAATCATGGTATGAAAGGCAGTTGCAGCAAGACTAACGCTCCCCTAGGAACTCATAGGCACAACGAAAGGCTGACATTGGTTTACTTACCACTACGGGAATCCGCACAGTAGGGCAAAGAATACAAAAAACATAGAAGAGTGACAGCAGGCAAAGACCAAGTGATCCATTAAGTTTCCTTTTTTGGAATATTTTTTTTTAAGCTTTCAATCACAAGCTTTTATCTTGATCAATGAGAATCTAGCACCAGTACACAGCTTTACCTTGATTGCCGGTCCACTCAGCTCCCACCCTTCTATCCTAATATCCCTGTTTAGATTTTTGGGAGGAGAAATTGTAGTATATTTCCTCTTTCTTGATCATTTAGATGAATAGAGTAGCTCAATGTACAGCATATACTGTTGTTATTTAGTAGAACATACATTTCAAACGGGGTGTTGATTTCACTATTGTAAATCCTATCATAAGATCAATGTTCTGAAATTGAGATCACTTACCTATGCAATGTTTGATTACAAATTACCACTTATGCAAAATATGTCATGATATGTTTATATGCTATGCTTAACAACCAACACTATTCATTTCTTAATTATTAGACCATATATGTCTTACTCAGACCCCTGAGGAAGCCAAATTGGTGAAACGCGTCAGATAATTAGACATTCCTTGGGGTTTTAATACCAATAATTACAATTTTGTTGTATACTCAAAGTAGCTAATCTCTGTATAGTACAGCAGTCCCCATCCCATAACATGTAAATGGGTGATGGACACTTAAGACGCATTGATGTATTTACCTTTTGTACTTACTGGGATAAAATATAATTGATTGAACTTTAGCCTACAAACCCCTTTCATCTCTTGTTTTTTTTCATTGATTTGATTGTTTTTTGACTGTTTCATAGCCCATCATCTCATTAGGTTGCCAGGAGCTTTCCCCACCCTACGGTATTTATTAGTAGTAAACACCTTTATAAAAAACAAATTTTGATTCTCATTCCTAATTTCAGAGTTTCATCATCTCTTTTCCACAGTCACCTTGTACTCTTCTTGTTCGGGATAATTTAGCCATTAAATTCTTTTTGCTTTCATCAGAAAATGTTAATGGCAAAATTCTTATGAAAACAAACATTATTTGCCTTGACTTTAAGATAACATTACAGCATATGAATATTTTGGCTTTGACAAATCTGCAACTCTACATTCAATCGTGGTGTTTAAACAAGTCTTTGGCACAGACTGTCCTCTCTAATAGAATGTCTCATAAATGGACAGCACCAAATAAAAGTCTACATTTCATTTTGCTTACAGTCTGGCTTGCATGGTCAATGTAAAACAAAGCCAGCTCCATAAAGACATGGGGTCACCAGTTTGGTGTGGGGGATCTCCAGTGTCCTGCACAGAGCCCTGACCTCAACCCTACTGAACACCTTTGGAATGGTGAGCCAGGTCTTCTCACCTCAACCATGGATACCCTCCAAAATCTAGAGGAAATCTTCCCAGAAGATTGGAGGATTTTGAGAGGTGAAAACTTAATAAAGATGGCCATGTGTAGACTGAAAGAGGCTGCAGAGTTGAGGTAGGAGACTTGAGTGTCCTGCACAGAGTCCTTACTTCAACCCTACTGAAGATATTTGGGATGAATTGGAATGGTGAGCCAGGTCTTCTCATCCAACATTAGTTCCTGACCTTAAAAATGAAAACAAACCCACGAACACCCTCCAAAATCTTGACAAAAGGCTTCTTGGAAGAGTGGAGGTTTTTATAGCCATAAGGAATGAGGGACCATTATTTAATTCTTTTCATTAAAAGGTAGCTTAAACCGATGTATATAGCACAATATATAACTTCTAATAACATTGTTACAGCCATTTATTTCTGAGCCAAAAGTCCCCATGCGATCAGATGTACATTTACAAGACTGATGAAGTCAGCATTATCAGTGGTAATGAGTGGGTCAACCCCTGCAGTTCCCAAGTGCTAAAGATTGAATCTATTATCCAAGCGGCATCTTATCTTCATGTCAAGTATCTGATTCAAAAGGGATTGTAAAGGACAATTGGAGGACAGCTCAAGGATAATTTTAACAATTTAGGAAAGTTTCTCCCTAAAGGAATGTGTCAGTCCATCACATGACCAAGAACCGTAAGGAATCATTTTTAATTTCTAAGTTGATATGTATAACTATTTTTCTGCACACTGTTTTGTTGTACTATAGTGTCATATTAAAACATAAGTAATTCAGAATGATTATTCCTCTAAATGATCAGAATTGTTTAGAATGATCAGTACATAATCAGTGCACTGGAAAACATTTGCATAACTGCCACTACTGAGCAGAAATCATCATTTATGCCTTGCATTTCCTTATATTTTTTTTTAGACAATGTATGTTATGAATTTAAGGCCCTAACCTTCACTGCAAAGGGTTAAAATGTACGTGTGAGTGTATAAATGTATGTGCTTGGCATGCATGAGACCGGGGTGTCATGTTCTGACACAGTGAACAAGCCCCGCAGCAGTCATATTCCACAGAGAACATTCATGCTAGAATGAGTGACATTTGACTGCTTGATAATTGCAGATGGCGACTCCTGAAATTCACCTTCAATGATTAACCAAACAGAAATTATTCACCCAATACTGTTAGCTTCAACTAAAGTTCCAAATAATTAAACACGTTCATTACTCACTTTCCTAATTATTTCATCACAAATAAAGAATTGTAACAGTTTGAATAAGTATTTTTGTTGAATATGGGGTCCATACAATAGATGGGATATAGAAAAGGTTATTTTTTAGAAAAAGCTTGTTACATAAAAGTTTGTATTCCAAGCCAATTTTATTTTACTGATGGGTTCAATGCTTGGAAGTTTACCTTTGCATAGGCCCATGCACCCAACAAAGCAACAAGCTTTGACCTAGCCAAGTAGTAAATTGAAGTGAGATACACATAAAGAGTACAAAAACAACAAAAAAACAACAGACAATAATATGAGTTATAAAATATTATATGCACTGTATGTACTTGTAAAACAATCTTTCACATAGTTTGAGAAGTATGCCACTGGTGGAACATCTCCATGCCACAAGTGAATCTGTAAAGAACTGCTTTATGATATACTAAAGTAATTCTAAACATTACAAAGCCCTTATGGACTTGTATGAATTTACTGAACATTTTAGAGAAGGTGAATGTCTAAGTATGATAGAAATTTTAAGGAAACTGGTTCAAAACCAAAGCCAAGGCTCCCAAGTGTATTAGGAGTATCTATGACTTATGAACAAATTCATAGGCTTGTAAGGATTCTACAGAACCTTTTGAAGAAGATGATATTGATATGAGCTTGGGCTTGAAACTGATCAAAACCAAACCTAAGGTTCCCAAGTGTTTCATGGGAATCTATGACTTCAACCAAAATCCTTGGCTTGTGTAAATTTCATATTGGAGATATCAAAGAAGTCCTAATTGGATACTAAAAAATAACCTTTGGCTTATGAGCAGATTAATAGGCTTGTAAGGAGTCATCTAAATGTTTGAATTAAAGAAACAAGTTTTCCTTTATTCTGGATGATTCTGGACTTGAACGTAAAACTGCTTCAAACCCATACCCAGGGTTATCAAGTATTTTTTGGAACGTTTTAGAGGACATATATATGGGCTTGGGCTTAAAACTGCTTCAAAATCAAACACAAGGTTCCCCAAGGAATTCTATAGCTTATAATAAAATTCTTGTCCTTGTATAAATTCTAAGAACATTTAGAAGAGATCACAAAATCCTATTTAGATGTTAGAAACAACACTAAAGCTGCTCCAAGGTTATCTCGGAGGTGACTAAGAATTTTACAGTTATCTTTGTCTTGGGAGTAAATTTGTGATTTGCAGGAAATCCCTTATTTTGGGTAATGAAAAGGTCATAGTCTTGTAAGGATTCTACTGAACATTTTGGAGAAGATGGCATCTCTATGGGCTTGGGCTTGAGACTACTTTAAAAACAAACCAAGGTTCCCAGGTGTTTCATGGGAAATTATGGTTTTCCATCAGAATATCGGGCCTGTATGTATTTAAAAAAAAAAAAAAATTCAACATAACTAATCCCTAAATGATTCACTAATTTTAGACTTACCTATGTCTTATGAACAGATTCAGATGCTTGTAAGGATCCTCCTGAACGTCTGAATGATAGAAACCTTAGGGAAACTGCTCCAAAACCTTACCCAAGGTTTCCAAGTATTTTGTGGTACCTGTGGCTTATAAACAGAGGAAGATGACATCTACATTTGTTTGAATGGTTTCCAATAAACATTTTGAAAAGACAAAATGGATTGTTCATATTTAAACTTCTCCAAAATCATACCCAAAAAGTCCCAATTGTTTCAGGGGAACCTATGACTTGTAAACATATTCTTGGGTTGTATAGATTCTATTGAACCTTTTGGAGATGACTAAGTCCAAACTGGATGCTAGAAACCATAGGGAAAATTTTCAGAGATTATCAGAAATGTTCCAGGTATTTATGGCTTGAGTATAAATGTGGAGTGACTTTTGTGGAGTCCATTAATCATTTTGGAGAATACTGGATCTTAAAACCCATGACAAAACAACCCCGAAAGGTTTCATCAGAGCATCTCAACCACTATAGCTTAAAATCAGCCTTTATATACTTTGATTCATTCCTGTGACAACATAAAGATCTGAATATACCCCAAACCCCGGCACCACTTTTCTTCTAAACTAGCGTGTGATCCCTACACCCAGCACACATCATATGAACACAATGGCTAGGTGGCTAGTGTAATGCCTTGTTGCAGTAGGGTCTCATGTTTTCATCTAAGCTATGACTATTTGCTTGGAATGTGTTTGTTTTTCCTGTGTTTATGTGAGTTTCTTTCCTCATCCAAAAAACATACTTATAGGTCATTTGGCTTCCCCCAAAATGGGCCTTAGACTATAGTATGAACATCAGGGATGACTGAGGACTTTATAAGTGCTGTGTGATTTTCCAGCACTATATAAGCTTGTAATAATAAAACATAGGAAAAAGGTATTTTTTCTAGCATATTGCACCTAGGAAGCTCCTTGGCCATCAGAGAATTTTCTTTTTTAGCAGAATTTGGCAGATGATAAGACTTATAATTCTTCTGTTATATTGGTAATGTTTTCGACTGCATAACTCAAAGAGAGACAGAAAACAGGAGCTTGTCCTGCTACTGTGACCACACTGGGTATCCATCCATATTTGATGTTTAATCAATAAAACATGTGCATTTGAGGCTGAGGAGTTGTGACAGGTCCCCTTTTCCCCTCCCTCCATCTGAAGAAGCAGGGGACCAAGGTTAGGCTGGCACAGACTTGAGGAAGTCATTAGCGGCCGTCCCGCTTCTCCACACTCCACAGTGACTCACTGCTTAGGAGCAGCATGTCAAGCAGTGCTGGCCGGGCGCAGACTTGGCCGTCTGGCTGTGTCGCTGGGGAAATCTGAAAAAAAAGAGGTCGCCATCACGCTGTGTGAAAATTGATCGCTGTTTAACACCCGGATAAAGAGATGCTTCTCCGGCAGGCCGCAATTCTCAAGGAGACATTGAAAAACATTAAATGTGGATAACTTTCTTGCTCTTATATTAACAGACACTGGCGAGTCAACATTTACCAAGAAAAACTCAAATGAAACAAAAACCAAAAGCTGAAATTTCTCAAGTTCAGCTGAAGGTAACAGCTGAGGTCTTAGGTGACCTAACACTGGTTGAAAATGTAGTTTAATATTCTTCTATACTCTTCCAGTACCTATATGTTCCTGTGAGATATAGACAGGAAAGTCAATGAAAACTTATATTATAAGAGAACCTGTTATCAAATATTTAGTATTGGTTTAGTGTTGTGTCAGTGTGACACTTCCAGGTATTTATTACCTCCCACAGAGATCATAGTAAAGGTTCCTGAGCAACATGGAGCCATCTTTGTTCTGCAATCATTCAAGGTTGCCATTGGCTGAGATGCCACAGTCACAGAAATCCTGTGGTCTGTTTGGTTCTTTGTTGGGTTTACAAATGTGTATTCTGCATTGTGATTCGCTACAAAGTTACAATGTTGCAGTTTGATTACTGGGGGGAGGAGACTAAAGCAATGATTCCTCCTGCCTGCAGCAGACTGATGACATAATCTTGGCCTTGACAAAGTAATTGTCTGTTTTCTTGGTGATAAAAATTGAAGCTGTTAAAGTCCAGAAAAATTAAATCAATTCACATTAGATTGGTAGAAGCTGATAAAGTAGAGAACTGTATATAAAACAATACAGGTTAAAATGGGTGTCTCACATACAATGTTAAGGAATTCTGTGTTCCAGCATTTGGGGACAGCGGCCACCTCATGTATATCGGCCTACTAGAGAAAACAGGAGCCCCCAGTGCATTTGTGGTTGCAGAGGGTGAATAAAATAACATGGAGGACCTCGTCTCGAAAATCTGGGGGACTGGTAGAAACGTTTCAACACCTCATTCTCTTGGCACCAATTCCTCTCGTCTCCGGAGTATGGATGCCATCTGGGTCCAACTTAGATACATTGGGGCTGAGTATGCTGATTATCATGGTCTTATTCCCCTGACAGCAGTAGATCAGACCCCCCTCCCTCATCCTTTTTTCACCCCTTCTCACTTTTCACCTTTCCCACTTCTCTTTTTCTCTTTGTTGTTTGTTCAGATTGATTTTATAGTGTACTATCTTCTATGCATCTTTTCTGAACCATTTTTTTAAAACTCTACCCTCACAGACAATGTGTTCTGACCTAAGAGATATACACATTGGTATCCTCATGTATTGGACTTTTGTGCGCCAGTTTGGCCTGCTATGTCTTATGATGTTATTTTCAATAGGATCTTTCATAAATTAAGTCCCTTACAAATCCAAACCATAAAAATGGTTCCTTACAAATCCAAACAATTATCACTGAGATAAATTTTGCATTAGTAAATGTGTTTCTTGATGTGGTTTAGCAAACCACCATGCCAGATCAATAAACAGCCATTAAAGTCCTTAGAATGGGGCATTTTCGCCTCCGTTATGGCAAAGCACCAAATAGGTTGTTCATCAATATCAAAGTGGCCTCTCTGTATTGCATTCATTCCTGAATCTCTCACCCAATGTTATTTGGAGTGATAATCATGTAGCGCCTGTACATAGCTTTGAACAAGGCTGATAGACCCCAACCAATTCACCATCTCATTTCAGCCTTGGGTCTTCCTATTGATTCCAAGTGGAGCAAATCAAACCAACTGCTGCACTTTTATATACACATTCTTCTTCTGCTGGGAATTGTGCACCTCCTTTATTGGGTACAATGTAAACTTGTGCATAATAGGTATATAATATATGCAAGCTCGTTTATGCACTGTCACGCTTTTTAATTTTTCATCAGACGGGTAAATTTTGACGCAGCACCCCCAACATGCTGAGGGTATACAAAAACCCAAAGACCATCTGGTTTGTCCCCTCTCCTCTATAAACACTTACAAGGTTCAGAGGTATCCACACATACATCACATTATTTATCAGAGAGATTTCCTTCGCATAGCTCATGTTGATAGCTCCAGACCGTTTCCTAATCACCCTTTGAAAGCCACTAATGACTTGTGCTGTTAAGACTTGAAATAATAACGTGGGATCGCTCTCCGCATTACGTCCTGGGATGATATGCATATTTTGCCTGCAGTCAAGAAACTTTCCTGGCAAAACCTATTAACCTGTCAGGTCCATTGGGAACAAACCCTGGCAGCATTCATTAGCATTGGGGCAGAGCTGGTCTTCCCCTTGGGGGGAAGTATATTATATGGATCATGCTTCCTTGTCTAAATATTTCTGGAATTATTTCCCCCATCTTCTTATGTTAGAAGTGACAGACTCAGCAAGAGCTAAAAACACACCGCAGCCAGTGACCTTCCCCCTAGCCAAGGGCGGCATCACCTTCACTTTTTCTCTATTAGGAGAAATATATTACCCAGAGCTCGGGGTACTTATTGGCAATATGATCTATACAATTACTTTCTGCACTTCTTTTACCTTCTTATAGTAAATTTAAACTATCATTGCATATATACTTTGCACATGCATTTTGTGTCATATTACTATCACCATTTTGTTTTAATGGTACTTTTTTATTTATTGTAGCCTTCTAATGATGACAATATTCCACAGTAATGTCTACATGCACTCCAATGACGCTGTATTACATTTTCCAAGATGGGTTTAGTAATGATGACAATAGTAAATAATTCCTGTGTAAAGTGCATTGAAAAGGCTGGTTGTAGTCTCCAGAGGCTTACACGTTTTTGGGGGTGGAGGTTCCTGTGTTGAGGGAGAGAGCCCCTCCACTACATCTAGTCCATTGAAAAGGCCACTTGTAAACTCCATAGAAAACCTATAAATCATTGGGGGTGGAGGTCCCGATGTTGGGGGACAGAGCCTCTCCCCTATATCTAGTCAATTGTTAAGGCTGATTACAGTCTCCATAAGAAACGTATCTATCATTGGGAATGGTGGTTCCCAACATTGAGGGACAGAGCCTTTCCCTTACATTCAGTCTTTCTGAATATATGTTGGGGTTTGTTGGAGAAGGTCATAATGGAATCTCCAAGGGGTATAAGTACATTAGAGCCCCTTACCCATTCTCATAAAAAGCAGGCAACTGCAGCCCATTTTGTACATTAACAACAGGCTTACAGGTAATGCTCATAGCACCATATTTACATTAATTACAATCTTGTCAGTAATTGAAATATTTGGCTCTCTAGGCCCATTATCAAGTAAAACAATGGGCAGCATTCCCAGTGGCAGCGTGTCCTTTTAGCCTATTGTGAATAAACTTCAATGCATTCACTGCCTTCAATGTAAACTAAAAACAAAAGTTAGCTTAAATATTAAATTTCTTTGGGTCTATTACAACTGAAATAGTCCATTATCTCTATATAGAACAACAAGGTCTGGTCTGGTCAGTGCGGGAGCAACATATTATTGGTCTTGTCAGTGCTGGAGCAACAAATTATTGGTCTGGTCAGTGCTGGAGCAACAAATTTTGGTTTGGTCAGTGATGGAGCAACATATTATTGGTCTGACTATTGCTGGAGAAAGATAATACTGGTCTGACCAGTGCTGGAACAACAGATTTTTAGTCTGGTCAGTGCCAGAGCAACATATTATTGGTCTGGTCATTGATGGACCAACATATTATTGGTCTGGTCAGTGATGGAGCAACATATTATTGGTCTGGTCAGTGATGGAGCAACATATTATTGGTCTGGCTAATACTAGGGAAAGATAATACTGGTCTGGTCAGTGCTGGAGCAACATATTATTGGTCTGTCTGGTGCAGGAGTAACGTCATGCTCATCTGGCTAGTACTAGATTGACAGCTTTCTAGTGTGTTGGAATGACATCTTGATCTGGCGAGTGCTGAAACAACATCCCACTGGTCTGCCTAGGTCTAGAACACCACCTCAATGGCCTTGCTATTGGTGGACCAACATCTTGGTCTTGCTAGTGGTAGAAGGACATTTTCGCTGGCCTGGCTAGTGATGGAACAACATCTCAATGGTTTAATAGAATGATATTTTGTTGGTCTGGCTTTCCATGAGCATCATCTTGTTGGCGTTTCTAGCATTAGATCAACATCTCGCTCCTCTGGCTATTGTTTGAGTGACATGTTGCTGATCTGACTAGCAAGGGAACAACCCTATTCAAACAGCTAATTGGTAAGAAGGAAATTTTGGCTCTGCCTTGTTGTCCCCAGTGGCAGGATTACTTGATATTGCCTGGACAGTAAAGAAAGAACACAATAGATGGCCTTATTTAATTAATAGTATTTTTTAATAAATTCTAAAGTTTAGGAAGGTTCCTATTCTCACTTTCTTCTATCTAAAATAAACAGATTTGTAATTAGCACCTAAACCCAAACAACTGCGTGACTTGAAAATTATACAGCTATTGCTGTGGAACTGTATATTTGTAATCGTGTTAATTGCCCTGTAATCAGCTGCTGCTCTGTAAATTGGAAATAGTTCATTACACAAATAAAGTGAAAATAGACTCCTTATATGTTAAAATAACACTGTAAGGGCTGAGGGGATGGAGACAAAGACTAGATTCCATAGAAGGAGTTTACTAAGAATAAGTAAGAGCAGATTTATTATAGAAAAGAAAAAACGTGAAATGTGAAAGAGCAGGTGGAGGAGCAGAGCTGGACACATGTGTAAGGTAGACCGGGTGCCATTTTTGTGCTTGACTGACAGGTCCAATCAATTTTCCAATCAGTGTTTGATTGGATGGAATTCTCTAATCACTTTCTATATTTGTTCTACACACATTTAATCAAAGATCAAACAATTGGTTGCTTACACTCGCCAGCTGTTGAACTCACAAAACATGCACATCAGACCCGTGTGTACCAAGAAAAAAGAAGTATATCTGGGGAGAAGGTAAGAAGAGAGTTACTGATGAGCAGCAAAAGTGTATAAGATTTACCAAACTGTGCCCAAAAGATAATTTAGAGTCCCAATCTAACATTGAACACTGAAACCTAATAGTAGAGATAGATTGATTTTTGGTTTGATCAACTATTGATAAATAGGTTTAAATGTTTTTAGGGCCTAATGGGCTTTAAGTAGCTCCTGATGGTCAAAGAAGCTCCCTTTATCTACCCTGGACTTGTTCTTTGGCCAAAAATGTCCATTCATTTCCTATGACCTTAGCTATTGATAGAGATGGATGTTAACTATAACCAGGAGTTTTGGAATTCATAATATGCATGCTTGTTGCAGTTTAGTGGTGTCCATGCTGCTAACCTATTCAGAGGTCCAAGCACAATGCTTGGATCGGATGATCAGTGTTTTGAGGAATATTCCAGCTGACATAAGCTTTTGGTTTTTGGTACCAGTGGTCCATTTAGATGGTGCAAATATGGTGCAATAATGCTCATAGAATTAGGGAAACCAATTAAAATTGATTAAGGTTGGCTATACACAAAAACCTCTATTTTCTTTTAGTGAAACATACCTTAATGCATTACTTTGCTTTACAATGCACTACAACACAGATGTATTGACTCAAAATGCTATTCAAAATAAATGGTGCCTCAACAAGATGATGCATGTTATGTTTGTGGTATTGCCCATTTCCAAAAAGCCCAGATTCAAATGATCCTTTAATGTGGACCCCAACAACTTTTCAAGTTAGCTTGAGTACATTCCTGACATGTCACAATATATGGAAAGAGTTTCATTGTGCAGGAAAGCTACAACTCTTATCATTCAGAAGATGTTCATAACCTCCAATCAGTGACTTTGTCTAGGCTGAGATGATTTCATCAATCTGCTGCAAGAAGAAGAAGTAGATGATGATGACTGAGGACAAATGACAGGTCCACAGCACGCTGTCCATTTTTCTCTGTACGAACCAGAAGCCATATCAGAATCTATACTAATACTGTAATATGATACTATACACAATCTATGATGTGCTACTTCTATACAAAAAATGCTACGATATGACATCTGAACCAAGCATCTTGCAATATACAATGAGATGGCCTGTCTAAACAAAAAAATGGCTTTCCGCACATAGAGAATTTTCTATTTCCTAGTTCTCTTTATTTCTCTCTGATATCAATCTGACAATATTTCCACCATTGGCTTCCTCAAAGCAATCAGTTGTGCCAATGGAGTAACTATTTTATGTCAATTTGTTGCAAGTTTTTGTTTGGGCGGCAGTAATTGTGCCATCACCCAGAGATCATGTTATCTTTTGTATTACAGCAGAGTCACGCAAGAGGGATTCTTCTCCATTATAATTTTGCTGCTTTTTTCTTTTCTTTAGAAGTAACAAAAAAAAAATTGCTGCAAAGTAGCTGAGGTGGCAATGGGAAATCTGCAGCCCTGAAGGGTTGAGTGGATTTTGCACACGTTGGCTGAGGTATGTGACTCACACAACATCTGGCTCTGTTCTGTCTGTGTCTCTGTCTTTTGTTTCACAGAGTAAGACAAGCAGCTGTCTGCGGATGTTTCCCTTGGCTCTGGCCTTCTATTCCAGGGTCAGATAGTCTCATCTGAGGAAGGCACCGTACGCTAGGAAAATATCTACAGGCTACTAAGCTGGAGCTCTGATTTGCAGATGAAAAAATGAATGATGACCTCCCTTACCCCCCTAGCATTGTGCAAAGAAGATTTGAGGCAGATGAAGACCGTTCATAATTAACGATGATGAAAGACGGATGGCTTTAAAGCCATACATTCCGTTAATTACACAAACACTATCAAAGTTTTACTGCGCTGGAAATCCATGATTTGTTACGGGATGTTTTAGTACTCTCCATGGGGTAATGTCCTTCATCCGAGTCCAAGCCATACTGGTATCCAAAAAGGCAAATTTATCAAATGTCTGATAGGATTATCGACAATATGGCAATGATTATCAACAATTTGTCAACAGTCCATATCAACATTTTTGTTTTTCCTAAATATTTGCTAAATTTTTATCCAATGTCGCTTAAAAACAAATCACTCAGCATCATAAAAAATAGTAAATCATTTTGGTCCTTTTTTCTGTACCTAATTCACTGAGAATGCCATAGGCTACAATGAAGATCTGCAGTGTTTTCTCTTTTGCCACTTATCACCATTTTGAAGAGCAGTGATACGCTACCACTTTAAGGCTGTAGAACATCAGATTCCCACTTTAGAGGTATCACTGTACTTATATTGTCCACTTTTAGAGGCCTGATCACCAGGGAAAAAAACCTGTTTCCACTTTTGATAAATCCAGCTGGGGGTTCAAAAAGTGGAGAACAAAAACAAGAGAAAAAGCATACTTCTTGATAACAAAGGACTTAAATTTTATACATCAGTCCAGATGCTTTAAGACATCTTGTTGGGGCTGCTATTTTTTTCTGCATGGGGCAACTCCAAAGAGGGAGTCAGTATTGCAGCTAGAGCTTCTTTTTGTATTCTAAACATTCTGCATTGTTGGACCTTAAATACTGAGTAATTGCGGCCATAGGTGATGTGTATGGAAGTCTTTTTTTTGTGCAAACTTTTTTTAGGCCTTTGGAAGATATGTTTGATCTCACTGAATGGAAGTGACTGTTGGAAACTACATCACATCAAATGAAGATATTTTTGGCAGCATAGATCTGAGCTGCAACAGTCACCACTAACAACCCCATTTCAGACCTGTGCAGTGTAATCTGTGCTTGACGCAGGCTCTGAAGGACAGGATGTGAATGCCATGCTGTGCACTGTTAATTTAGTCAGCTGAAAACATGAACCCCCTGCTGTCCCTGACTTCTCTCATGTTTCAGATGGCAAAACTCCTCATAAGCTTCCAGTCTATAAGTTCTGTTCGATATTCCCTGTGGTGCGGCGCAGAACCTGCAATGAGTGTCTTCCTTTCATCTGTCCAGCTTTTAATGTTGTTGTCCCCCTACCGACTCCCAGACTCCGTTGTATGTCACAGCCTTACCAAACTACTTTGTGCTTGCTGGTAAAGTGTATGTAAACCCTGACAATGAGCTCCTCTGATTTTGGTCTCTTAAATATGCCATTGGAATGTTTTTTGTTATATCTGTTCAGTAAGTGCACAAAATACTCATTGATCCTGCCAAGCTAGTAAGCTGATAACTTCTTGTGATCTGTGCACAAGAAAGAGGTATAGAACTGTGAAAGAAGAAGGGCAGAGGAGAAAAGCATTAGATATGGACATCAAGAGGGGTGAGGGAATGTGGAGAGGTCTGCCAAGCTTACAATATTCTCAGCTTTAATATTCTCACACACACACATTTTCTCTCAATGGCTAAAACACCCTACCTCTCCGGAAAAGCATTCCACAAAATGTTGGATGGTTTCCATGGGAATTTGCCCCCATTGGTGAGGTCAGGTACTGATGGTGCGAATTTCCCCCCTATTGGTGAGGTCAGGTACTGATGGTGGGGATTTGCCCCCATTGGTTAGGTTAGGTACTGATGGTGAGGATTTGCCCCTGTTAGTGAGGTCAGGTACTGATAGTGGGCATTTGCCCCATATTGGTGAGGTCAGGTGCTGATGGTGGGGATTTGCCCCCATTGGTGGAGTCAGGTATTGATGTTGGATAAGAAGACCTGGCTCACCATTCCAATTCATCACAAAGGTGTTCAGTAAGGTTGGGGTCAGGGCTCTGTGCGGGTCACTCAAGTTCCTCCACACCAAACTGGTGACCCCATGTCTTTATGGAGCTGGCTTTGTACCCGCGGGCACAGTCATGGGGGAACAGAAAAGGGTCTTCACCAAACTGTGACCACAAGGCTGGGAGAATGCAATTGTCTACAATGTCTTTGTATGATGGAGGGTTACCAGGACCCTTCACTGGATCCACATGTTATTGTCTATATAGGTAAGTACGATGGTCAGGTGTCCTCAATCTTCATGCTTTGCAGTGTAACTTTATCATTCCATTCAGTACTTGGTCAGTTCTATGGAATAGTTTTTTCTTACCTCTTATTATTATTATTAATATTATTACACAGTATTTATATAGTGCCCATAGTCATGTCACCAGCTGTCCCTCAAAGGTGCTCACAATCTAATGTCTCTAATGTCATATGTCAATATCACAGTCTAAGGTCAACTTTTGGGGGGAGCCAATTACCATAACTGCATTTTTTTGGAATGTGGGAGGAAAACAGATTACCTGAGGAAACCCACACGGGAGAACCTGCAAACTGCATGCAGATAGTTTATGATCGATATTAACAACATAGATATACTATAAAAAATTTTACTCTATGTCTGCCTTATGATTATCATGTACAGTTTGTGATATTTTATCCTGGCCATAGTCATGATGGTCCTCAGTTCTGGTCATTGAAGCAGAAGTAATTTTTTTATGATGTGTGGGTAAGTTTCAGAACACATGTTCCTTCCTCCCATATTACAAACTGCATCTCTTCTTGTGCTAAGACATCAAGAACGTCATGACTATTCAGGGCCAGCACCAGAATCCTTTTTATGACTTGAGAAGTCAGTTGAACTGTGAAATTGCTGTGTTGGGTCTACAAATGTTCATGATAGAGAAAACTCATCGCCTTCCCAGTGTTGTTTTTCTGTTCAATCTGTAAAGTATTTTTTCATGTAAGTGTTGTTAGTTGAATTTCTGGACAGCGTCGGAGGGAAAATGCAGCAATCTTTCAATCAAAGCGGTATGAATAATTTGATAGAAAAATGTCTCAGAGGGGATTTTGTGATATTAAAACCACCAGACTTTTTTCACTCTGAATGCTAGTACAATAAATGATTTCAAGCCTTTCTTCAGGCAACATTGCACCCCTACCCATCCAGTTTACTTAAAAAATACCCCTTTTTACTCTAAAATCCACCGTTAATGTTTCCCTGATCCATTGCTGTAGTCCAGGCCCATTGCCAATTGGTCTTCACGTCAACACAACATCTCTGGAGTCTTCATGACCCTAGGAGGACCCCACTGATCAAACCATAGAACATGATCAAACATGGTTTTTGGTTCCTATTTCTGAAGACCACTGATCCACTCCTGCAGACCCATTACCGATTGATCCTGATGTCCCCACAACAGCTCTGGAGTCTTCAGGGACCCTGCAAGGACCCCACTGATCAAAACATAGAACGTGTCCTCATCACTAGGCAGCAACATGGGAACCCAAACTGGAATTCTCCCACTTTGCAGTGAGGAAGCAAAAAGATTTAGAACCCAATGTATCATTTTGATTTTTTAAAATGGTTTGGGAGATAAATTAGAGATGGGGTATGTTGTAAAGATGGGGCAAGAGGTAAAGTTTTTACAAATCTTGGGAATACTTCAATTTTTAGGTAAAAGATAGAAAAAGATAGAGCTATATGCAACGGTGACAGTGTTGATCAGGCTAATCTTAACTGATGTGTTGAAAAATCCTTTTGTACATAGACCCCAATACCTATATTGTGGCTGCTATAATGGAGCTAGACCTTCCAACATGTCAAATAACATTCATGTGCTTAAAGAGAACCTCTCATTTTTCCCAACAAGTCTGTTTTTGCTGCTTTCTAATGAATCAAAATATAAAACTTGCATGTCTTTAGATTGGTGCACCTGGAATGCATTTAGCAAAAAAAAAAAAAAATCATTTATAAATACACATTAATAATTTATAGTAGATGAGCAAACTTTTGAAAATGCATTGTAACTTGGCCCTGATTTGATGTATATAAATCCATGCTATGTGGGTCAATTACGGATCAGTTTGGTTCACTCAGTGATCATTGAGTACAGACAGTATTTGTCTTTGTCATCTGTCAGCCAGCAGAGATACAGATGCGTCTTTTTCCTTCTTCTGATAAGAGGCCAAATAAAAGTTATTTACAAATTACATCAACTGCCATTCCTGTGATTGTTCTGGGATTCCCTTCCTATACTGTAGATAGGAATCATCTGTTGCGCAGTCTCGGTTTGAGATTAGACACAATCTGCTCGTTGCATTGTCTATGCAAAAACATTGCTCAGAATAGTGAGACGCTGATTAAGAAATCAAACAAAATGATTGGTACTCCTGCTGTGTTTGGGGGAGAGGGAGGTCGCTGAATCGAGAAAAGAATCGCATCACAGCTGCCATGTGCCGAAGAGGCCAAAAGCTGGCGCCGGTTCTAAGGCATCAAAGACCACACTACATTATTGTCACACAATGTCTAAAAAATATAAAAGGCGAATGTGCCAGCCTATGGTCTACTTCCCATTTTGTACACGGCAAAGGGATCTTCTTTCTTATTAAAGTGATTGTATGCCATTCTTTTAGTACATTTCCATTATTGTATGCCATGTTGTCGGCACCTTTCCTTGATTGAATACCATGATGTTGGTACATTTCCATGATTGTATGTCATGATGATGGTACAATTCCATTATTGTATACCATAATGTTTGTACATTTCCATTATTGTAAGCCATTATGTTGGTACATTTCCATTATTGTATGCCATATTGTTGGTACATTTCTTTGATTGTGTACTATGATGTTGGTACATTTCCATGATTGTTTGCCATGCTTTTGATAAATTTCCATCATTGTATGCCATGCTGTAGGTAAATTCCTATGATTGTATGTCATGCTATTGAATTTTAAGTGTAACATTTGCAAAATCCTGACCACTTCTTTAAAGCTGGTCTTCAGTTGGTCGTGTTACCACCCTTCTTACCAAAATCATCACATACAATAATGAACCACTGACCACTCATGATCTTGCAACATGTGTATGATTCAAAAGTGCCCATCAACTTTTTAATGCTGGAGCTGGCAACCAGCTGTTGGGGTTCAGGTAAATATTATTTTATGTTATTTTATTAGCAAGGGGGCAATGTTAACGATTTTGAAACTCTTAAGAGTTTAACTGTGATGTCAACCCAACAAATATATAAATGCACATAAGTTGACCCCACAGATAGCATAAATGGGTCCCAAGAAGAGTGATACAACCACATAACACTGACCAAGAATGGGTCGGGTTGTGGTAAGGGGTGTTAAGGGTGTTTCTGAAGTTTTCACAGTTCTTCAGAACTTGCAGCATCCCCTTTAATCTTCATTTATTGCCCAGGGGCTTCAGCCTTGTCATGAGTACTCATCCACAAGAAGCTGATGACCGTTAAGTACGGAAGACCAAAAAAGGTTAAGTTGTGCTGCTCAAGGCTCCCACACCTGTGTAAGGGGCATCTCCAAATGTGTGGCCTTCAACCCCCTTTACAAAAAAGTAACTTTGAGTAATGAAGTCAAGCGTAACTGAGTCCATGAATAATGCCTACCCTACTCATTTACATCACTAAATGTGGTAGAGAAGCCTCCAGAGATGGGACCGGACCAGCTAGAAGAATGCAAGGAAGGAGAATACATGGGTATTTGTCTTTTTGCCTTGTTTTAATTTGCAGATGATGCTGTTCTGTGTCCATTCTATACAATTGTACTGGGCAGTTTAATGTGAGCTCATTATAAAAGCTGCAAAAAAAAAAAGAAAGAAAGAAAAAACGTGATGGCGGCCTGATTACACCGCTTACTTCAAAGACATCAGAGCGGCGCTGTATTTTATTCCAGAGACTGATTTAAGAAAACTCCTCAGACCTCTGCATATGGCCTCTGCGCTACAAATTGGAGCACTATAATCTGTTTCAACAGCGTGTGTCTTGCAGACATGACCACAGATCTGAGATTTCGAGAGCCTCCTTTAATGAAATCCAGCAAAAGAATTCCTATTAGTCTAAAGCAAACACCGGCTGAGCCTAGAGTACAGCAATGTTTAGGATGGCTGGAGGAGAGAATAGCCACTGAAATATTGAAACAAAATAAGACGACCGGCGTCCAAAATCCACACACAGCGTATTTCAGTTATAGGCCGGGTGAATCATCCATCGCTGGTATTTTGTAGTGAAAGCCAATATCAGATGTATTATTTTCTTGTTTCTCTCCAGGAAGATGGAGTCATCTTTGCTGAGCCATCATTCTAGGTTGCCATCTACTTCCTGGACTGAGATGCCAGGATGTCAATTCTGGTCTCTACAAAGTTCTTGGCTGTGTTTACAACTGTCTGATATCTGCCCTGATTCAGCCTTGTGACTACACTCAAAGTCTGCTGATGATGCAGCTACAGAAAATACCTGTAGACCTGGCAGAAAAGCACTCAGCTTTTAAGTTCCTCTTGGCCAACGTTGGTGGCCAACAATATACAAAATGTTGGACTGAAGTTACAAGAAAAGTTGTCAACCCTTTCTGGCTGTCCCTTTTGAATATCTCAATGTCTTTTCTGAAATAGATATGGATATTGCTTGGTTTGCACTTATGCTTGGTTACACATATGCTGTTACCGTTCCTCTTTTAAGCAAACCCATGGAAACAATAACATTAGTGAATGTTGGCTACTTTTTAAGTCATTTATTTTTTAGGATTCAACTGAACTGAAAACTTGTTGGGAGCCAGTTGCTGGTATAACACTCCCATTAGTTGATGTTTTCCACCACTGACAGCCACCATTTAATATGAACATTATCCACTATGGACTTAATAACCAGATAAGGGCAGTGATGCTAATGTAAAAAACAAGCAATGTTCCCATTGAATGGTGGTTATTAGGGATGGTGCTTCTCTTAACTGCACAAGGGCCCTCACCCTCCTCAGCCCCCACTGTGGCTCCAATTCAGTTTGGCAGGAAGGCCCCCAGTCAGTTCTGCACAGAAGTACACTGAATGCTACAACAACCATTGCCCAATGGTAGGAATTTAAAAATTCCATGAGGGACATACCACTGCTGAACCGGCCAATCATGGTTGACCTTTTTCCAAAGAAAAGGGCGCAGTCACATGTTCCAAACATCCAATGTGAATGCCACTATTTGCACCCGTGTCCTGGCTGGTATCTTACTACATGACAGGCAGTGTTTCTGTTCATTAGTGGCTGTCAGAGCTGATGACCACCTCTCAATGACAACCATCCCCACTGTGTGCATCACAGTGACCACCTTTCCCATTCCGTAGACCATTTGCTGAAGCTGTAGTACACCTATCCTTAGTGATCACTTCTTACAACTCTTCTCATCTCAGGAGACAGAGAATAAATGTTCATGATTAGATTTGGGAGGACTGATTCGTGAGATAACACAAGAATGGTGTACAGGACAGATTCTACTAGATTAACCCTTCCAAAGGTATATTCAATAGACCAAAAGGCAGCAAATAGGAAACGTTCATTGCTAGGCTGTACATACACTATAAATAAAACCAACAATCACAAAATCATTAGCAGGGGTGGACATAGGGAGATGCAAAGTGTGCCACTGCACAAGGACTCCAACCTTCCTCAGCAGGAGCCCCCACGGTAGCTCCAATTCAGTTTGGCAGGTAGGCCCCCAGTCATTTCTGCACAGAAATCCACTGTCAGCTACGTCCCCCATTGGCCAACAGTGGGAATTTAAACAATCCAAGAGGAACGGTCCACCGCTGAACAGGCCAATGACGGTTGACCGTTCCACAATGAAAAAGGCACAGTCATAGGTTCCAAACAAATGTATGTCCATCAAATTCAATCTGAAAACACATTCCAGTTGATCCAGAGGAAAGCGGAACACCGCACAGATTATGCTACAATTTCCTTTCAACAGGAAAAACATTTTCTTCCCGGCACCTAATTACAATCAGATACGTTTCTGGATGAATATTCGGCTGTGGATTTTTGTAATGCTGGGTAACTCCTCTTGTCTTGTTCTCTTAGGAACGTCTCCAAGCTTTTTTAGAAACAATATCTTGTATCTTTTAGGACCGGTTCCTGTGGAAGACCATTCAAGGTTTTCTCAGCTCCTACAGTAAATAAAGCCTTACACAGTTGGAGCTGGAACATTTCTTCTTCCAACCAGTGGGGTTTCCTTCTGTTTTTTGTACTGACTTAAAAGAATAAAAATGTCAGAGATTGCAGCTTTGTGGTCCTTAGATGTGGTGGGCGCTTTAGTTTTATTTTAGACCTCATGTTGGGAATTATGTGTCATGTCATTTCCTCTCCAAGTATGACAATGTTCACCCAATGCACTGTATCCATAGAGGAGCTGTGTTGTCACCATAGGATAGAAAGTTGGAACAACCTCCCCTTCTCCTCCAAAACATTAAAGGGAAATCCAGAGAGAAGGACTGGGCAGGGCTCATAATACTTCCTGAGATAGCAATCCAAAGTGAAAAACTTGAAGGGTGCAATGAGACTCTGGGGGTCATTTATGACCCATTCCTGCTCCAAAAATGGCCTCATTAGCTGTAAATATAACCTAATATAGGGACACAACAGAACCCTTACATTTCCATGTCACTGTAATCTTGGAGTAACTTTCTTTTAATTCTGCTCTGAGGTGTTTTCCACTACCAATTCCGATCGGTTTCATTAGCCAATGGAGTATTCCCCAGTGTCATTGTAAAAGAGGATCAATATGGTCATTGATGTCACTCAGAATACCGCTATTACCACAGCACAAGGATCCAAAAGTTAGTGTCGGATCTATGGTGAGTAAACATTGCAGGGACATCATGGTTGACAATGGATTTACATCACTGGACATCGTGACTGGTATTGGATCTACTTCTCGGGACAAAAGTTGGTGTGGCTTCATGCTATGAAAATACTGTGATCATTTACATTGTATTGTTTTGGTGATGGCACATTGGTACATTGCTATTGATGTACCCCTGTACTTATGTGACAATAGAGATTATTGGTTGTTCACGTTACTAAATGGGGGATCCAATGTGCCCCTTTATATCATACCCCTTTAAACCCCCTACATCCGTTTAATTGTACTGGATGGGAGAAATAGACTATGTCACCTAACATTGGAACCCCCCCAATGTCCCTTCACAATGAAACATCCAATGTCCCTCAATACTGGAACCCCCAAAATCCCTCAATAATGAAGCCCTCCAAATATTGAATATCTCAAAATCCCTAAATACTGGAACTTCCTCAGCATCCTTCAACATTAAAACTCTCAACCACTCTCAACTAGGAAACCCTCCAATGTCCCTCAACACTCTTGATCCCCCTAACTTCCCAATGCCCCCCAACAGAGACACATTTTAACATTTCTCAACACTGGAACTTCCTCAATGTCCTTCAACACTGGAGCCTCAAAAACCCCTAAACTATGAAACCCCCAAAATGGAACATCACATTGCCCACAGAACCCCTCAACATCCCTTAACAATTCAAACCTCAAATGTCCTTTAACAATGGAACCCTCTAATGTCTTCAAACAATGGAACCCCCAATGTCCCTCAACAATGCAACCTCCCAATGTCCTCAACACAGAAACCCCCTAACTCCCCTAATCAATGAAAACCCCAACATCCTTTAACAATGGAACATCCCAATGCCCCTCAACACTGGAAATCTCTCATTGTCCCTTAACACTGGAACACCTCAACAATGGCACCCCCAAATGTCCCCTAAAAAATGGAACCTCCCCAATGTCTCTCAACATTGTGGTCCCCAAAACACCTCAACAATGCACACCCCCCCCCATTTTCTCTCAACACGGGAACCCCCTTACGTCCCTAAAAAATGAAAACCTCAACATCCCTAAAAATGGAACATCTCAATGTCCTTCAGCACAGGAATTCCTTCAACATTGGAACCCCCCAACATCACACAACAACGAATTTCCCAAATGTCCCCAAACAACTGATCCTCAAAATTTCCCTCAGCACTAGAACTCCCCAAAATTCCTCAACATTGGAATGCTCTTAACGTCTCTCAAAACTGGAACCCCCCAACATTCCTTAACAATAGAACCCTCAAATATCCTCCAACAGAGGAACTCCCTAAATGTCCTCTCCCAGCTGAATAGCATTGGCCCCTGTCTTCCATGGCTCCTGTGACTTTTATGACTTGAATATTTCCATTTTCTGCTGATCCATGGATCTATTTCATGTAGATATGTGTCATCGGGTCCTGTATACAATTTCCTTGCATGTTTTTGGGGGAAAACCAAGTAAGCCCAATTGAGTTTATAGGAATTGTGGAAAAGGTTAAAAATAAAATTTGTCTCAAGTGATAATGATGATCTGTGTTAATATGTTAATATTTAAGGTACAATCATGGTCATCACCCTCGTCCTGTGTATATGGAATGTGTTGGGCCATACCATTAGGTGTCCAGGGATTGTTATTATTGTTTCCGTACAGATCCGATCAGTGCCCTCCGACCTCTTCAGGTATGTTTATTTTACAATTATGCATAACAAATAAACCACAATTCAGCGGAGGCTGCCGTCCGGCTGCCTTCCCAATAGAACATTGTGCTCCATGTGTCCTGGATAGATTAGTCCTGACACTGAGTTCTTTGAAGCAGATGTCAATACGAGTCTTTACAAGTCAAAGATTTCAGCACTTTACAATTTGCATTTATTAGTCAAAAAATCCCTAGTGATCCTGCCATGAAGGTCTTTGTTTAGGTATTTCCTGGTTTTACTGCTGATTTAATGAAGCAGAGGCTGGAAGGTGAATTTAATGAAGGGGAGGCTGAAGGGCAGATTTACTGAAGGGAAGACTGGAGAGCAGATTTAATGAAGGGGAGGCTGGAGGACAGATTTATTGAAGGGGAGACTGGAGAGTAGATTTACTGAAGGGAAGGCTGGAGAGCAGATTTATTGAAGGGGAGGTTGGAGGGCAGATTTATTGAAGGGGAGGTTGGAGGGCAGATTTATTGACGGGGAGACTGGAGGTCAGATATAGAGAATGGGAGGCTGAAGGCAGATTTATTAAAGGGGGGACTGGAGAGCAGATTTAATGAATGGAAGGCTGGAGGGCAGATTTAATGAAGGGAAGGCTGGAAGGAGATTTATTAAAGGGAAGGTTGGAGGGTAGATTTAATGAAGGGGAGGCTGGAGGGTAGATTTAATGAAGGGGAGGCTGGAGGCAGATTTACTGAAGGGAAGGCTGAAGGGTAGGTGTAATAAGGTTGGGGCTTTAGGACAGATTAAATGAACAGGGGACTGGAGGGCAGATTTATTGAAGACTGAGGAAAATCTAATAAAGGGGGAGACTAGGGGACACAACTAATGAAGGGAAGGCTGCAGGGCAGATTAAATGGAGGGGGTAAATAATGGGTAGATTTATTAAGGCAGAGGATGGAGGGCAGATTTATTGAAGAGGAGGTTGGAGGGCAGACTTAATGAAAGAGAGGCTGGAGTAGAGCAATAAAACTTAACCTTGTGCTGCAATAATAAAGAGTTTGGAGAGGAAACACAGACTGATTATTTACATTGTGCTGTGAATATATTAATAATGGTGTTTGGAGGTCATTATCAGGATAAATAGTATTGACATAAGAAATATCGTCCTTTCACATAGCAAAGACATTTATTTTCTTGCAAGGGATATTTCTCTTTATTCAGTGAATGAGAAGTTCTCCTGACTTCAACCATTCAATCATATGCAAGGAAAAATCGTACTTTCTAGATTTCCTCGCATATGATTGGTCATTTATTTGCTCACATTCACTTAGCTAAGTGAAAAATCCCTTGCAGAGTGACCATTCTGCTTGAGAAGTGAACAGCTTGAATTCCTTTAATAAATCTGCCCCATTGTGTGTGAGTTTTATCTCAGCAGAGACATCAGATCTTCCTGCTCCTGTGCAGCATTGCCAGAAACAATATCCAGTGTCCTCCAGGAAGAGTTTTGGAGGCTCCAAATTTAGAAGAGTGACCCCCCCCACATCCCCCCCCCCCCCATGATTTTTAACTGCTGGAGACTTCTGTACAGGGATATGGCGCCATCGGCTTTCAAGGTTGTGCAGATTGGGGAACTCTGATACATTGTCATCGGGATAAATAAAATCTAATCTGCTTCCAATATAAATATCGGAGTGGTATGGAGGTTGTGGGTGCAGAATGAAGCCTGGGGGCAGAATGGGGTATTAAAAATTACTACAAAAAGGCTGAAGGAGATCAGCAGCACTGAGATGGAACATTGTGCATATAACAGTAACACCTGGCTACTGTATCAGTGACCTGAATGAATCATTCTGATTTCCTTACAACAAATTACAGGTTAATGCCAAAGCAAATCACGTGGGCTAAAATGAGATTCATCCTGCGCAGTGAATGCAGAAAGCAGTAGTCCAGTGCTTCCAGATGTGCTTGTTTACTGTTGTGTCTTTAATTATTTCTGTGTCAGTGTATTCTGGACGCCGTTAATGAGGTGTAGCATTGCGTGCAATTTTTATTAAACATTTCGATCATGTGGAATCACTTTGCAATATGGATTTGGTTAAAGCGCAAGCAAAAAAGAACCCAGCACAGATAAAAAAAATTATAAAAAAATAAAAAAAGCAGCAACACACACCCTAAATCCTGAGCTGTTACTTGCAATATCTCCGCTCCACCATAAGATGGCGCCAGTATTTTCAGTTGATAGATGTATGGTGTCAATCAAACCACTTCCTGTGCAACAAGCTGTCATGGCCACACCCAATTTGCTAAGATGAAGTATTTTAACCACCAAACTACAAAAATTATTAGGTGGATAAAACAGGAAGATGGTAGCTGGTTTATTCCAAATTAGGAAAGCACGGATTTAGAAAAGATGGAGTGCTGCAATGAGGATCCCAAGATTTGGGCAATAACCCTAAAACTATCCCCTGTACCCAGAGGTGGCAATCTTGCCTCTCCATTGATGCTAAAACTCTACCACACCAAACTTTAATATGAGTACAAACCAGGCTCTAATAATATTCAATCTTTCCCTGAAAAGGAAGGGGCAGAGCCCATGACAGCCTACGCTAACAGGAAGTGAGTGGATCCATTGACCGTCATTTAACCTAAAAGAACAGCTCCACCTACTGGATAAGAATAGTAGCACAACAATTATTATTATGGATTTCTGTTATAATTAAACACCCAAAGCTGGACACAAGCTGACCTCATTCCCCATTTATATCACTTAACATTTAATTCCCCTTTAAATGCGGCCCATTGACAAGGTGGCAGATTGAGTGCATTTCTGCAATCAGGCGACTTGTGTTTTTTTTTCCATGTACAGTACACAAAGAGTCCGCAGGCCGTTCCCAGGAGCTTCACACTGGCAGAGGGAGGTGTTTGGGGACATCTGCTGTGTATTTTTGTCCTTTCTCAACAAGCGAGATCACCAATTAAAGTGAAATCTGTGAGCCGGCCTCCTCCGTTCAGCGTATTTGATACCAATCTCAGTTGCCTAATTAGCTGATATATTATCTGTCGTATTTATTTCTCCTTGTGTTGTTTTTTTTTCTCTTTTCTCCCTCCCATATCTCCCACTTCATCCTGTCTCGCTATATTCCCACGGGATAGAGCACAGCTAGGATACAGCCGGGAGCCCCAGGGTGGGATTCCGCTCATTTCACCAAGCGTGTACGCTCAATAAGAGATAAAAAACTTCCAGAAAGGAATTATCATCCGCGATGGGCGCCTGTGATTTGATTAGATGGCAATTTAGGCAATATTTCTCGCTTTCTATCTTGTTTTGATGCAGTATGATCACCTCTGCCGTCCCTGGTGCCGGCAACGTGCTAAAGGAGGCAATTTTATTTCCAGGGCCTTTTAATCAAAGTTGTTTTTTTGCTATATTTATGGAAATTTGTGAAAGTGGAGGGAAAAAAAATGGATTGCTTTCAAGCTTGGTCATTTTTATTTAAAGCAGAACAAAAAAAATTCACACACCTTTATTTGTAAAAAGCCAGCGATCCATGCACGCAAACCGTGCCCAGCCAGTCCTACGCTGTCATGGCTTCTCTCTTCTTTACGGGGCTCCCTGCTCCATCCATAGCCGCCATCTTCTTTCTTCAAGAATCATGTCACCTGATCTCATACTGTGCCAGAGCAAGATTAGGTGATGCATCTTCCTCCATATGTATAAAAAAAAAAAATGAGTGCTGATCTCACTGCCCATGCATTTTGCTTTCATGACACATGCCCAATCTTGGGCATGCACAGAAGGAGCAGCCCACAGTCTGGTAAAAGCATATTTTACTGCCGTGGCAGTAAGCATGAAAGGGGAGGAAACTCACCAAAAAAAAAACATTAAAAAAAAACTTACCAAAAAAATTTACATAAAAAAAAAAATCAAAAAAAATTTACATTTACAAAATTTACATTATGTAAAAGGTTTAGCCCTTTTTATAACATTAAAAATGTGATGATAGGTCGAATTTAAGGTGGACCTAACAGTAAAAAAAAAAAGGCGATAGCGCCATCTTTTTTCAGGCACTACTTAATTATGGTGAAAATTAGAAAACGGTGTAAATGAAACTTTTTTATAAAATAAATAGTTTGGAAAGCTTAGTATTATGTGTCAGGTCTAAACAGTCCATAACATTGATGAGGAGAACATCTTTACCAAGGTGTCCAATAGCCAAAACATGAAGCCTATCATCGCTCTCTCCTTTATGGGTGAGCAAAATTTAGAGGTTTTACACAGATCTGTTCATTTGGCAAGGTCAAAGTGAACATTGTAGAGATTTTTTGGGAAACACTGGGCTAATAAAGGTTCCTCGGGTGGACAGAAGCTCTTTTCAACTATGCTGTGGGTTGTACTTGTACCAAAAATAAATAAAATAAAAACACATAATGGTAAGCCAAAGGCTACCCCCAACCCTGATCACCAAGCTATATCCCAGTGACCAGGGTATAATATCACTTTGTTGCCTATCTGAGCAATGGTCTTCAGGAGAAGTTTGTAAGATTATTGTCCACACAGAAAACATTAAAAATCCAATTTTTAACAATTTTCTCTTCTACCTAATACTGGCCTTGCACTGGTCAAAGTTTGATTAAAACATACGACATAGAGAAAGCCATTCGGGATTATTGAAACATTGATTGGGACTTCTGTTCTTTGGCCTAGGGATGCTGGTCCACTTGCTTTGACCACCGATAATGGTATAGGGGGTCTAAATGATGGTGGGGGTTGGGTTCAGCAATGATTGGACAAGTAAAGGGGCTGGTTCATAGGTGCAAGGTAGCGCCATCTTTGTAGAGAAAGGTAAATAGAACTTTTTTTGATTACATGAAGTATTATGGGAAATGTTAGGATTTCTTTCCAGGTCCAAAAATTAGACATTAGACATACCATTAATGGGAAGATCATCTTTACCAACGTGTCACCTTGATAGCCAAATGGATGACATTGTATAATATATAACATTTTCTAGGTACAAGTTTTATATAAAGAATCAGAACATAGAATATAGGTAGAAAACATATCATTATTATTTTCTGTATTACCAGATTGTAATGTATATGTCTACCTTGCACATCAATTAACCCCCCCAAAAAACAGATCAGAGCTGTCAGGATTACTCAATGACTTTGTTGCTCTGTCTATATTGCAGGGAAATAAAATCAGAATAATTAAATTAAATCTCATTAATATTCGTTACATCACACGCCTCTTCCATGCTTTTCCATCACAGAGATTCTGATACAGAGGATTTTGAAGCCCCATAAAACAGTCAGCGCACACGTGTGTCCCTCGTACCGCTGCGCTCCAGGGGATTCATTTTTCGCTTTATTGCTAACAGTCATTTCTTTGATAAATCCAGGGACAGATTTTCTGTTGCTGTACATGAATTGTGGACAATGTGCAGTTTCAGGAATGTCCGGTGAAATTAATGGAGCGGGCAGACAGATTTTAAATCTGGTAAAGCGGAAATATGGATGTAAGGCTGCATTAAAGAGAGCAAAAATGTGATATATTGCCAGTTCTATGGACCAGATTGTCACCCTTAGGTGCAGAGCTGGGCAATTGCCTAGAGTCCTCACCTTCTCAAGGACCCCAATTGCAGAATATCAGGGGTTCAGTGAGCTAAATGCTGTGCCCTTGGTGCTCCATTTCATATGTGCCCAGTTTGTCTAAAACCATCCTTGCTAGGGTGCTTTCCTTGGATTTGGGGCTCCCCATCTACTTATTTGAATCCCAAAGAGGGGGTTGTTTTATAATGTTGGTGCTTTTGCAGGGTGCCGCCTTCTTCTTCTTTTGTCTGTATCTGTAGATGATCTTTGACTATCTGGATTGGCTGGAATGATGTATGTGTAGGGGTTCATTCAGTCCCAGCATCCATAGGAGAGGCTGGGAGTGCCGGGTATCCTGGGGTATCCTTGACAGATACTGGAACTACCAGACAGGTAGGGGGGATTATTGCAGATCCCAGGTATTATCTCTACTTGCATAAAATGTACTTAACCTGATACAATTTGCTGGATAATTTCATATAGGAGTTCAGGAATTCTCACCATACTAACACGTCTCTGTCAAAAAAAAGAAAAAAATGCTTCAAATTGACAGCAAAGAGTTTGATTGAAATAAAATAAAGAGAATTAAAGGCAATTTTCTAAAGGAAGCTTTTTTTTTTCTGGAGACGAAAGATAGTGAGGCATTAAATTCCCCAAAAGCCAAGAAAAACATTGGTATCCCGCAGATGAGGAAAATGCAGCAAATAGAATGTCTGACATTGTGCAATGTTTATTTATTTTACATGGAGGACGAGGAGGCGGTGATGCCTTAACCTCCCTTGTTTGCAGGAACGATGCTGACCCAGCGGCCGTTGCCTTTCCGTCACTTTCACTGCTGGATGGGAATATATAGAAATAATGTGGATAAAGAGCAAGCTCCAAAAATATCCCCCTGGAGTCACATCCAGCCTGGGACAGCGGCGAACCCCAAACACGCAGCTTCCCATATTTGTACAGATGGTGCAAAAAATGTTACTTTGTAATTCTATATAAACATCTAAGTGTAGGATTTGTACCCCCCGCAGAGGACAATGTGTATGTTTGGAAAGCATCGAACACATAAATAAATCATTATTCATAAGGGATAATAATGAACATAAGTGATTAACAGTGCTATATATTGCCAGAACCAGGACCACAAGTTCGGAGCCCGTTGGGTAAGACCAGCAGTGGATCTGAATGCCGGCGGTGCACAATGTAGTCAATGATCAAGCAGAGGTTGGTTTAAATGATGCTATCATTTATAGAGGAGTCTGATGGGTAGTATAGGTTGAGAGAAACATTTGAGTTTAGCATAGGTGTTAAGCATCCCTTAAGCATCTTTTTGCAACTCAGAAACAGCACAGGGACTCATTAGCCCAGGTGCATGCCAAAATAGGTCCAACAAGGTCACTACAACCCATTTTGTGTTCAGCTTCATTCTGAGTTTAAAGTCTTAAAAAATGCAAAGCCCATCTTGGGTATTTTTACTCTATATGGAAAGGTAGCATGAAGAGTATGTTTTCTTTTCAAAGGGCCAATTTGAGCCCATTAGACCATTTGTGAGGTAAGCTTTTGATGCTGCAGGATGCAACCTGGTTCATAATTCCACTTATTCCCATCTCACCATTACCTATTCCCATGCCAAAACCATGGCCATTATTATGGAGTTGCCCCTGATCCCTTATGACCATAATCTCTACCATTTTAGGAAGATTGTTTTGGACTGTATCTGACGGAATTTGCCCCCATTTGTGAGGCCAGGTACTGATGGTGGGGATTTGGCCCCATGTGTGAGGTCAGGTACTGATGTGGGGATTTGCTCCCATTGGTGAGGTCAGGTACTGATGGTGGGGATTTACCCCCTATTGGTGAGGTCAGGTACTGATGGTGAGGATTTACCCCCTATTCATGAGGTCAGGTACTGATGGTGGGGATTTGTCCCCATTGGTGAGGTCAGGTACTGATGGTGGGGATTTGTGAAGGTGGGGATTTGCCCCTATCGTTGAGGTCAGGTAGTGATGGTGGGGATTTGCTCCCATTGGTGAGGTCAGGTACTGATGGTGGGGATTTGCATCTATAGGTTAGGCCAGGTACTAATGGTGGGTATATGCCCCCTATTGGTGAGGTCAGGTACTGATGTTGGATGAGAAGACCTGGCTCACCATTCCAATTCATCCCAAAGGTGTTCAGTAGGGTGAGGTCAGGGCTCTGTGCAGGACACTCGAGTTCCTCCTCACCAAACTGGTGACCCCATGTCTTTATGGAGGGGGCTTTGTACCCCGGGGCACAGTCATGGGGGAATAGAAAAGGGTCCTCACCCTACTGTGACCATAAAGTTGGAAGAGCACAATTGTCTGCAATGCCTTTGAATGATGGAGGATTATCAGTCATTGTTCTTTTCCAAGCACAGATATAACTAAATACCTTAATATTATTATCCATATAGTTATTTTAAAGTGTGGTCAGACCATAGGTATGAGCTCATTAAGCTTTCCCATTAATTATTCAATCCCAGGTTGCGAGAGAGAAAAGACCTGCAAATGTTACAACACTGCAACGCTGCAGCATACGAAAATCAGGCCTTCAGTCTTTTCAAATGGATTTGTATTGTCTAGTGGAGCTGTGTAGGTCCCGGAAGGACAGAAATACAAACCCTTTGTTGGATAAAACATTTTATATATTAACGGTAATGTTTGCCTGTAGTTCAGCTTTAAGAGCCTGCAGAAGAAGAGATGTCAGAATATAGACATCCCAGTAAAAGCAGGCACTTAAAAATGCATCGCTACCAGAGTATGTTTCATGATTGAACGTGACTGACCGATTTCTCAACCGTGAAGTCCTTTCACGGGCTTCTTGACTGAAACAAAATAGTCACTGTCCTAGATGGTAACTGAGAAATCTCAAATGTGCGCTAATGAATGCACAGAAAGGCTTTTCGGTTGACATAGAATCCTTCCCCTGCAGCAGTTGGCAAGATAAACATTGAACCTTGTACATAAATATATCGCACCCTAGAAGTAGCTCCGAAAAAGAATTTCCCCAAGACAAAATGTCCCCTCATTAAATTGGCTGTACTGCTGTTTAATTTGCTCATTAATGAGCTCTTTAACCACAATGTTAATTTGAACTTTACCTGAATTTTACCATGGGAAGACAAATCTCTTTTCCTTGTCCAGCAGTCATCGTTATTCTCTTAATTATTCCTTCTGGCAGAATACATGTCTGTACGTAGGTGCAGGAAGATGCTAGGATAACACTTAAAGCTGAACTCCAGGCAATTTGCTCAATGCAGAGATGATATATCTACATAAGAAGTTTTTTTTACCTGCCAAAGGATTTGTAGTTTTGGTCAGCCAGTCCTGAGTTTAATTAGGATGATACCACAGACCAGTCTGACAGGGAAGGAAACCAGATCTGCAGTTCAGAAACACTTAAAGGCCTTGTTCGTCCCTAAGCCTGTTACTGGACAGTGGTGGAGAAGCAAAAGGTCAATTAGCTCATTACTCTGCTTGAGCAGGGGACAACATGGAGAGGTGAAAAGTGTGCCACTGCATAGGGCCCCATCCTTTTTCAGTCAACAGGGGCCCCTTGCAATGCAATAATTGCAATACCCAACCTTTTAAGAACCCCATACTTCCCATAGCAGATGCCGGATGTGCAAAAGGATCTCTATCACAGCCACCCTGACAGGACGACCTAGCAATGCAGCTGAGCACAGGAGCGTCTGATTCCATGCTTTGCTGCTGCTCTATGACCCATGAGCACAGGCTATCTAGACAAGTAGGACGGATGTGACAGTTCTAGGTGGGGGCCCCAAGTCAGTTCTGCACAGGGGCCTGCTGTTGTTTATATTTTCCACTGTGCTTGACAACATAAAAATATGCCTGAAAACATTAAAAATATCAGCAGCCTTACAGTTAGGAAATTAAATGTTCTTAAGGTATTGAAATAATAAATGTACGTAAGCAGTGCGCGGTACAGCGATACCACAGACACATAAGCTGACCTATAGAATAACAATACACAAGAAGCAATACATAAGCTTTGAAAAAGCAATCACTGACCTTTGTAGCTGAATGCACTATGAAGGAATTCATCACAAAAGTTAACAGCAGAAGTAAAAAAGTGGAACTAAATGTTCATGGTTAGGTTTGCATGATTAAGGCATGTGATTATTGCTGAAAGGGACAGGTAATGTCCCTTCTGGAATATTGCATCTTACATGCCTAATTGCTCCAGGTATCTGACATCAAAGTTAAGTTGTGCATGTGCAACATCAGCTTTGGTTGCCCTGAAAACCCAGCAATCCTGGCTTCCCTTGTACTGGGATGAACAAACTCCCACATGCCTGCACGCTCCGGCACAGCCATTGAAAATGGCCAAATATCGTCTGTAAGAAGAAGAGAAGAAGGATGGTGGTGCCTTGCGCTGGAATGCAAATAGGTGTATCATGTGAATTTAGTTCTGCTTTAAAGTTGCCCAAGTCGGGTTTCATCACTTTGCTCTCCCACGTTTTCTATGCACAGATATATTAGAAGGCTGAGAGGCTGCCAAGCTCCTGGTGAGAAGTAAAGCTTCTGCCTTAAACACTGAAAATTAATTGTACCACAGTGCTGCATCTACCCAGGTCAGTGAGATAATTTTTAAAAATTATTGACTGCTTGTTAAGAATATGTAAATATTAAAAGTTTATAACCTGGGAATAGATCTTAATTAGTAATGAATCTTCTCTATGAGCTTCTTTTTGAACACTTATATTTCCAAGGCATACACCTTTATTGAAAGGAAGCTGAAAGGGAGTGCCATTAGACTGGTATAGTACCAAGATGGCTCATTTGAAGCTGCCCCTAAGATTTCCTGCTAGCAGACCCCTTTAAATGTTCCCAGTAATTTGTGTTGCCATTTCCTGATGATGATGATAATAATATTATTAGCGGAATATGTGTGCACCCTGTGCATGTCACAAGTCATTACCAACACACAACCATACCCACAGGGTTCCGTCCTTATATAAGCTTGGAATTTACAAGAAAAGGGAAATATGTGAAGTGAAGGTGTTAGAAGCTGAAAATGGATTCAGTGAAGTGGAAAGGGTTGAGATATTTTGGTCTTGAATGAAGGTCACTGAGGCTATGAAGAATATACCCACAAATTGTTCCATAGATGAAGGCGAGGTTACAGGGAGCGAGTGATTTAGGATGGTGCAGTAAACTGAGGATGCACAGACTCTTAAAGGAGAGTGAATGGTTACAGAGGATACAAATGAAAGAAATACAATGATATTGGTTCCTTATCTTTATTTGATTCTGCATGCAAATAAAATTCCTAATAAATTGTTTTACCTATACAAACTTTTATAACAGAGGGAAAGAGATCTTGTAACTTCCTTGCAATTTTAGAACCATGGCCATTTAGCATCTCTATGGGTTTTCCATTAATTCATTTAAAAGCCAAGCCGTTTTACCCAAATTATCTTTGGAGCTTAATTGCCACTGGAAATATATTGGTAATGCTAATTGACATCTTGGAAATAATTGTTACTGTCACCCTATAGGCTGGAATGAGTATATAGAAGTGGAATGGACTGATTGACTTTACCTGTGGAATGCAAATACTAAACTCTTTGTAGGAGGCGTGTATATTGAGCTCACTCGAAATACCACACTTTTCACAGACTTTCAGTTTGGCAATGATGGTGGGCAATAGTGTGTCCGATATTTTATTGACAACCAAACCTCTGAATTCAAAGCTACACAATCCATAGCTAGCTTGTGCTACAGGTAGACTAGGTATTTCTTACGACAAGAAATTCTGATGCTGAATATCAGTCTGAAGACTTGGGGTTCCAGTCTGAAGCCTCCCTCAGTATGGGGTTTGTCTCTAATTTTTACCAAGAATGTAACACTAAATGTTCCACTAAAGAAAAAAAGTCTGTAGCCGGAAAACATAACACAGTTTATAAACTTTTAAAAGTTTTAATATTTTTTTAATTTTACCTGTTACAACCCTCCTCCGCAGTGTCTTGGGAGGAAGGGGATCCCCCATCAGAGATCTCCCCGCGGCAGCCGAAGGGAGCCACAACAAGGAGGCTGAAGAGCCGCATGTTGCAGACCCCTGGTCTAGATCAGTGTTTCTGACCTTTTTAACATGAGGGAACCCTTGAAATAACTTTCAGATCTTCAGGGAACCCCTTCTATAATTCCTATATCCACAGATCACAGTATATTAGTCTGGTGGTCAGTAGGAAGAATTCCTCTTACATTGCTGACCATTGAGAAGAATGTCATCCTTACAGATAGCCAAAAACATCATTGGTGTCACTTATACTGACCTGAGAGGTGCAAATTGCTCATTGCTCAAGGAACCCCCCAGCAACCTCTGGAGCAACCCTGGGTGAGAAACCCTGTGTTAGGAATACTTGCAAAAGATCAACTGTCTTCATTTTTGCAATACTGAAAAAAATAAATAGTAAATAAAAATTGTAAAAAAAAAAAAAAAATAAAATAAAAAGTTATTCTCTAAGGTTATTGGCTCCCACCCTGGGAAAAGAACCACACCTGGGAAGAATGTGCCTGGGACTTCATTGCCAAGAAGTTGGGCTTAGGACATTTGGTAATGTAGGTAATGACTTAGCTAAAATTTACTGAAAGGCTGCCTTATTAGTGCTACAGTGGTTGTAGGTGCTTCATGTCTATCAGGATTTCCTTTCTCTCTGGGAAAACTTTCTAATAAGCTAAGGGTATGCTCTTTGCTGTATTGCTCACAGTTTAGTTGTCCTTTGCTTGCAGACCACTTGCAGAAGATCATTTACTCAATGGGAAAACAAATACAGTGTCTCTGCGGTAGGTGCCCAAACCTTCTAAAGGCACCAACAAGAGACCTATTCCAAAGCTGTCATTGCTCTCTCCTAACTGGTCTTTTCCACAGCAGCTCTCCCCCAGACTGTTTGTGTTAATCCAACCTGTGCTCTGAGTAGCTTAGTAACAAAGCCTTCCTCTTGTCTGCCAGTGCTACTTATTCCTCCACAGACTCAGCAACGAATAAAATAGGATAAAAGGAAACGGAGAAAGAAGCATTTTTCTGGCAGCAGTGAAGAAGCTGTCATCTGTGATTAAAGAGAGGGCAGGGAGGGCTGATTAAAAAGACAAGAGAAAAATCTACCTGCTGAAAGATATAAATCCACAAATTCCTCAGGCCTGAAACTGCTGCCAGTCTTCAGACCAGCTGGGCTAATAAATGAGAACATTAAGATCAGAGTTGGCCCCCAATCAGACGAAAATGGTGCATTGTGGAGCTCCCTGGCAAAAAGCCCATAGCACCCATAAAGCTGATGAGACATATTTGCACATCCCTGAGTTAAAGTCTAATGCCATTTTCCCAGGTCAAGGTAGAAATCAGGTGACCAGCTTTCTCCGTGCACCTTTTGCATATTACAATATTATATTTTGCCAGGAAAAATTACACCCACGTGATCATCTTTCCCAGGATAGAAAGTGCTCATGCACTTCATTGACGTGCATTCCCTGTTAATGGACTACATACCTCAGAATGCTTTGGTTCACTGGTACTGATTTCTGCTTGTAGGCTAATAAGGTACCTAATGTAGTTCATAGTAGGTGTTTCTCTGACACCCAGGAGGTAGAAGATTTTAATGATACTGGATGTCATCAGGAGATAAAAAAGTTGCATTAAAAGGGAATTAAATTTATTGTAACATTGGGAGTTCCAAATATATTTTGCATAGCATATTGCATATTGTTGCACACATACTTTCTGCTAGTTATCCAGCAATGATAGGTCCAGGGACCTGTTGCCATTTTGATGCTACCATTTTCTCCACCACCACTTGTTCTGGGTTGTTAATTTTTAATATTACCCTTGTGCATGCACATTTGGGTTATAATGTCCCCATGATCTGGCTGTATACTTGATATTCTTGTCTTGCAGATAGAGACTTTATGCAGACATGGTCCACCGTTGTCAATCTGAGAGATACCATGCAGGTATTATTGGTGTACATGGAGACAGTGAGTGGTTGTATGGAGAATGCAGGAAATCAAAAGCAATGAGATAAAAAAATGATAAAAACAATAATTGCTTGTGCTACAAAGAGGGCAGAGCAAAGGAAAAATCATTCCATTGTGGTTTACATCAACTTGAAGTACAGCAAGAAAGTCCCACACAGCAATAAATTTGTAAATCAGAGCAGTATTCTAACTCATAGAACTTGGCCGAGTTTTACTTTAAACGATGACAGGGCCTTGTTGACGTAACGTCCAGCATTTACCATTTCCCATTTGAGGGCCGTTTTAGGCAAAGCTGCCCAGAGCTGCTCAGTTTAAAGAAGGCAGACAAGCAATTAGACACGAATATCCCAGCAATAGCAAATTAATTACCTTCAACTGACAGGCCTGTGAACTATGAGTCAGAGATTTGGCTTGATTGGCACAGTTACCCTATTGCCTCCTGGGTTGTTACTGTTTGCCAAGGCAGGTTGCTGTGGAATTTAAATCCAAGTCAGTCTGATGTTAAGATAAATATTTGCATGGGCACTGAGCACTCTCTTGGTTCTTCTCCTAGAGCATTGGACTGAAACCAGAAGTCAGTTCTTGTAGAAAATAACCCCCCCATCTCTTAGGGTCAGATGGACTCTGCAACTTTAATGACCTGTCCTTTGTGTTGTCCTTGGCGTAGCCGCATGCCTGCCAGCAAACAATAAAGATCTTATTATTCTGAAACTCTTCTATCTAGTTTTTAGCAAACTAATGGAAGCAACAACAAATAAACATATCTAAAAGAACTCTTTGCTCTCATGCAACTCAGCACAGTACAGCTTTTATTTAATCATAAGAAAACCATTTGCTGATATAAGATATAAATGGAAACCCGAACATTATTTCTTCCCCTCCAATGCTCATCTGGATGGGATGTGATAGAGAGGAATACTTACTTAATTGCTTGGTCTTTTTGAATGTGATAGCATCCTAAAGAAGGCAGCTTTTCAGTGTACTTGCTGTGTATATGAAGGGAAGGCTTTCAGCTAGAAAATACAGATTTGTAATATGATTATGTGTGTGTCCTAGGCTGGGGTGAGCAGATTTAATTTATTGAGCCAGCCTAGTTTACCTTTTAAGTAGCTACTTTTAGTTTTTTTTCTTTGGTTTCCCTCTAAGTTTTTTTTGGCTTTTGCTGGGGAAAATGCCATTTGTTTTAATCCCTGAGGAAGAATAGAATTCTTTTTTATAGTAACAATTAAGGATTTTCCCAAAAGGGGACACACAGATTGATATCAAGTTGACAAAGGGTAATCAGGTTGACACTAGTAATTGGTGTTTAAGAAAAAATGTGCTCCTTATATTAGTAATCAATGGGAAGATTGGCCTTTAGATTGATGATAGTGAGAAAATTATTTCCTTACATTTATGGTCAGTGGAAAGGTTGTCATCTACTACATTAAAAGAACATCAACTGCGCTGATAGACAATGAAAGGTATTCCACTTACTTTGGTGAAGGGTGGGAAGCATGTAAACATTGTTTACCAGTGAAAAGTGTTGTACATTGGTGTTAAATGGGAAGAATGTCCCTTACTGGGTGTGAAGTGGGTACATTTTTTCCTTACATTGGTGGTTGTTGGGCAGATTGTCCCCTTTCCTTGATGGTCAATGGGAAGAATGTTCCTTACATTTTTGGTCTTTGGGAAGAATGTCCCTTACATTGGTGGTCAATGGAAAGGATGTCCCTTTACTTTTGTAGTAAGAAGGAAATCCACTACATTGGTTGTCAATGGGAGGAATATGCTTACATTGGGATCAGTGGAAGGTCTGTCCCGTACATTGGTGGCAATTGGAAGAATGTTACTTACATTGGTGGCAATTGGAAGAATGTTACTTACATTGGTGCCAATTGGAAGAATGTTACTTACATTGCTGGCAAATGGGAAGAATGTCCCTCAGATTGGTGGCAATTGGAAGAATGTTACTTACATTGGTGGCAATTGGAAGAATGTTACTTACATTGCTGGCAAATGGGAAGAATGTCCCTCAGATTGGTGGTCAGTTGGAAGAATGTTCTTTACATTTGTGGTCATTGGGAAGAATGTCCCCTTACATTGGTTGTTAATGAGACGAATATCCTGTTCATTTGGTGTCAGTGGGAAAAAAGTCCTTTACATTGGTGGCCAATAAGTAGAATGTGTTACCAGTGAGAAGAAGAGCGCCCATAGAGTAATGACCTAAATGCTCTCCCTTACAGACAAATAGACAGGTAAATGGTGTCATGACAATAGCTCCACTAACCAGTGTTGCCCCAAGTACTATATAGGCAATCAGCACCAACTACGGAAAGTCAACCAACTCCATCTACAGGAGGTAAACCCCTTCAATCTCTGAAAGATCCCTGGTTGAGAATAGCTGTTTTATCCCTCCTAAATATTACTCAAAAACCACTCTAGTCAAACTCGCTCTGCTCATCCCAAGTCATGAACACAATGGCTTCTTCTGTCTCAGTGGCAGGTTCACTTTGAGACATTGAGGCGATCTAGGAATGCTATTGAAACAAATCATAGAAAAATGTAAAGTATTCACAATTTTTGCTCCCAAGAATTGCTGAAAATGAGTGAGGGGTTTTTCAGTTCCTTTCATTCGTGCGATATTGGGAGTTATAAAAATGGCAGCTGTTTTGTCTCACGGGGTGGTGTTTGTGCTGCTGACTAATTAAATGAGGATAATCTGATTTCTGGGGAGAAATAAAGAACGTGACAGATCTCTGGACTCATTCCTCCAACATTCTCTTTAGTGAGGGAAAAGATTCTGGGTGTTTTATGTGAATGGTTAGTAAGATTCCTTTTTTTTTTTAAACGCATTTCAATAAAATAAGAGCTGCCACAGATTAAAAACAGATTTCTTTCAGATGTGTCAGACAGACTTTATACAGCATGTTCCAGCCTCCTAAACATCATAGAAATAAAAAGGGTATATATATAATCTGCCATTAGAAGCACCACGCGGCTCGTAATAGTGACATGTAGGCCTTCGGTGAAATAATGTCCTGACCTTTAATAACTGGAGAGGAAAGTTTTTTTTATGTAGATAAGATTAAAGAAAACAATTCCAATACTTACAGAAAAAAAAGAGAACAAAATGAAACGAACAAAACCAAGCCAAGGTAAAATATGCAGGCGTGTGCAATAAAGTAAATATTATGGAGCGTTTATTGGCTTTGAATTAAAGAAGACCTACAAGACCTAGCCTTCATCTGACAGGGCCATCTTTGTTTAGGCATTCCCAGGGTCACCATGTACGTTCTGGACCGAGATGTTAATTTATATTGTACAAACTAATAAATTTACTTACATTTTGGCAGGCATCTTTTACTCACCTTTATTGGATTATCCCGAACCGCAATCCACTGATGGATTAAAGAGCATCACTTGGTACATCCAGGTATGGGGAGAATATATGACACTGAACCACGAAGTAGCCCTTGGTGGTGCAGCGGTGAATATTGGAAAGCCCAATGTCATTTGGTTTGCTTTTATAATAACACTAACATTCAGTTAACATTCATTGAGCTTTGTATGTTGCTGGTGAGCCCATTGGCAATCCTGCTTGTTTCCAAGAAATTCTGCACTGGAAAGACAGCTCACTGGCAGCATTCCTAATGGCTCATAGTGAGCCTTAAACTTTCTTGCACGTTCATTAGAAGTACCATAACACTGCATATCCGTTTTTAAATTGTTTAATTGATGCTTAAAAACCCACTGCTGACGCTTAAGAACCCACAGCTGACCATTATTAGCTAGCATACAATACCAACACTTCAACGGTGTTGAGATTTGTAAATTCCAAATCCAGAGCTTGTTGCCCAGTTCTACCAAATGGACCAAATTAAGGCAAATTAGAATACATCTTGACCTTGGCTATATCTTCATATACCCGTAGCGTTTCCAGAAAGCCAGAAGTTGCCTTCCAAGTAAAAGATGGTCAAAAGAATGCAAAAAAAAAAAAAAACTTTTGGGCTATTCAAACACTTTTCTGCACATAAAAGTTAAATTTACTGCATCTCGTTGACTGTTTCTACTTTTAGATGCTATAGGGTCAGTCAATAGAAATGCAAAAAGAGCTTAAAGCATCTTTAAGAAGCTTAAAAGGAGGTCAAAGGCAAATCAGAGGGAATTGAAATTGAATAAGTTTTGGCTTTAGACACACATAAATATGTATAGTTTAAGTTATCCTTAATTTTGTCCAACCTTTATTTTATTAATAATATTATCTTGTATTTATACAGAGCCAACATATTACACAGGACTTTACAAAGTCCATAGTCATGTCACTAACTTTCCCTCTAAGGGGTTCATAATCTAATATCCCTGCCATAGTCATATGTCTTCAATACAATCTAAGGTCAATTTGGGGGAAGCCAATTACCCTATCGGCATGTTTTTGGAATGTGGGAGGAAACCGGAGTACCCAGTGGAAACCCACACAAACACGGGGAAAATCTGCAAACTCCATGCAGATAGTGTCCTGGAAAAGATTTGAACCTGGCACCCAATGCTGCAAAAGCAAAGGTGCCAGCCAATGAACCAACTGTGCAATAAAACACTTTCATCCAGTGCCACTAGCCAAGATCCTTTCTATAAAAAAAAAAACTTTTTTATTGTCAAACTTTGAACTTTTATGAATTTCCTTGATTACTAATGAAATCTGGATTTCCAAGCATAGTGCAGAGGTTATTCTTTGTATATTGTGATGAGAAATGAAGCCTAATAGAAGATACAGTGCATCTGTTCGCTTGGCTGCCAAATGTATGTTTTGCTGCACTTCTTCCTCTCAGGCCTAGAACTTGCACCTCCTAGTCCTGGAGAAAGCCAAGTACCAATCAGCTCTTTACAGATTCCCACAGCCTCTTCGTACTCATAAAGAACATGACCCCTCAATTCAGTGCTTTCTCTAGCTTTGATTCCTGCTGACATACCTCCCACATCTCTATTGTGGCTAAGAAGAGCCGAGCACTGAGCAAATATCAATCCTGTTTGCACTGAGGATCCTTGATGACTGGAGGTGATGAGGTCAGTAGATATTAACCTGCTGGAAATGAGACTATTTAATCCTCCCGGGAGCCAGGGTTGCAAAAGAACTAAACAAGGGAACTAAACAAGGAGAAGACTCCCTAAGAAGAACAGCACATTATTCATATTTAAATAAACACAAGGTGTTGGTCATGACAAAAAAATTCACCGTGTTTAGATATGATCACGGTGGTACATTTCTCTCCGTCTGCGTGGGCCCTGGCACCGCTCCTTGTCTGTTTGTCCTAGGGCAGTGATTGGTTCATCGTCCTTTTTGACTTAAACAGCAATCTAAAATAGTAACAACATATCGGATAGAAAGCATGACTTTGTCGGGGTCAAACGGGGAATAGAGTCGCGCTGAAGCTCTGCAAATTGTTCTATGTACCAGTAATGTGAACATTTCCATATACTGATCCAAGATAACTGCTATGTATTACACTAATTAGGAAAAGATAGACTAGTCTAGCACAGAAGTTAAGTAAGGACAATGACAAGGAAAAAGAGAAGTGATCAGCGGAATTTAAAGGCCAACATGTCTATGGTAAACACATGTCTACTTAGTTGTTTGAGCTTATTAATATAATAAATCATTGAGTCGGACTCATCACCCCCGCTGGTCTAGCTTTGTTCTTTTGATTGCAATGTAATTAAGATGTCATCATTAGCCAAACAGATCAACAAAAGAAGCTGATCCTACTGATTCCAACATCCAGGAAGAAAGGAAAGAAGCAGGTAGACTTATTTACAAAGTTGACACCTATATGTCAGTCACTGCAGCTTTAAACTAAGTCCTGGGCCTTTCAAAAGGCGTGTGTGATTGACATCTAAATAGAAGACATGTCAGAAGGTTAAACGGGGATCAGTGGAGGATGCAGAGGAGGGAGCTGGGACAAGGAGCAAAGAACCACAGAAAGAAAACAGTAACATCTCCCAGGGGCCAGCTTCAGACCGGGCTAGTTCAAAAGGTTCAAGCAAGAACAAAGACATCCAGTTAATTTCAATTGTACAATTATCTGGTGGATAAATTACGAGTGTTTTAAAAAGTGTATCCAAACAGATGGTTTAAAGCTCTCTATAAATAGTAGAGACAAATCTGACAGCTTGTAGACAATGGTCAATAAGCAGGGAGCAGAAATAAACGGTATCCTGGAGGGCCTCAGCAAACATTGTTGTGGCCACATGAGGCTACCAAACCTTCCCCTTTCCCCATTTGTCTATCATTTTTATATTATTTTTATTCATTCATTTGATTAATAAAAAATGTGCTTGGTGTGCTCTTTCATATATTTTAACATAGCATTTCTGCATGCTACATACAATATAACCCGACGTTAGTGGTCACCTAACAATAGTATAGGAGATTATTAAAGATTTTATTCCAAAACCATGGCCATGTATATGCACATGCCTTAGCTATAACCCCCCCAGTTTTTTAATATTGGAGGCTGTCTCTTGGAATATTCCCCCATTTATGAGGTCAGGTGCTGATGTTGAATGAGACGACCTGGCTGTAAATTCCAATTCATCCCAAAGGTGTTCAGTAGGGATGAGGTCAGGGCTCTGTGCAGGACTCTAGAGTTCCTCCAAACTGGTGACCCCATGTCTTTATGGAGACATGTACACCGGGGCACAGTAATGGGGGAACAATAAAGGGTCTTCACCAAACTAGGTCCATACAAAATTACTATTTCCCATCTCTTTCCAAAAGAGTTCCAGTTCTACCATGTGCCCTCATAGCTGAGCTCCTCCAGGCACCTTATACATTTAGTTGCCCTTTTCTGCGTATTCCAGATGAGGTCTGACACTTTGTACAGGGGCAGATCACGTCTCTCTCTATTTTTGGAATTCTTTGTCTTTATTGCTGCCATCCTGTTTGTTTGTCTACAGGGAAATGGCTCTTATCTTTATGATTGCTACAGTATCTGAAAAAAAGGAGGAAGGGGGGAATTAATCTGCGGAATTTATTTCTGATTTACTGCTATAACCTTGCTTAACCACACCTCCCCTATCCATGCAGACCACAAGGATACTTGTTTATGACAAACTTATTCTACTGATTTAGAACACTGGGAAGGCACAGGAAGTGGTCTGGGCTCAGCTCAGTCTACAGATAGCTTGTCCATTCATCATTACAGCCGCTGGAGCTCTTTTTGCTTCACCGACGTTTAATGTGAGCTGTTTAATGGGCCTTTGCCTGTTTTCTTTATGAGTAATCTGCTTTCATGAGATCTTTCCACCTGTTGGAAGCTATCCAGTCTCACTTCTTCACCAGGGACCATCCTGCGAGAGTGATTCACAACACCGCCTTGAATGGCTAAGTACATCCATTTATAATGATAAGGTCGGAAGCTAATTAAGAATAAAAAGAATGAAAGATAATGGTAAAAATTAAGCCGAAGATAACTGATGAGGATGATGTCAAGAATTCATTGCAACATTTTAACTATTGAACTTTGATATGGGGCATTTAGGCAATAGGCAATACACAACTACATTATTCTATGTGTCAATGTAGGCAATCAGCTATTTTTCTGGAGGGGGCTCAGACGGGTGTCATTAAGCCAAACAAATAAACCATTCATAATACACAATTTCTTGTATGAAAACAGCTAATTTTGAACCTAAGGTCACAAATGCCCACCTTTACATGCAGTGGATGCAGTATGCCACCTGACAAGTCACAGGTTTCCATAGAAATGTGAGCACCGGGGACCATGTCTTCAGATTTGTGCATCTGCCCAGCAGTCCCATAGGATGTAATTGATTCTCATCTCTCTTGTCAACTTTCAGGTTGATGGGAATCAGTTACATCCTAAGGGGCTTCAAGGCACTGTTAGTAAGAAGGGAATGGGAGAAAGATGTCCTCCTACAAAGGTAGAAGCAAAAAGGCCACTCCAATTATTGGTAGTCAATGGGAGAAAAAATGACCCAGCTCTGGTTTATTTCCTTGTACTTATATATCAGCATATTAAGCCGAGCTTTGCAAAGTCCATAGTCATGTGACTAGCTGTCCCTCAAAGGAGCTCACAATCTAATGTCCCCCCATAGTCATATGTCATCAATACAATCTAAGGTCAACTTGAGGGGAAGCCAATTAACCTAACTGCATGTTTTTGGAATATGAGAGGAAACTGGAGTACCTGGAGGAAAGCAAACGGGGGGGGGGGGGGGGGGAGAAAATACAAACTCCATGCAGAGATTTGAACCTAGGACCTACCTCTGCAATGCCAAATGTGCCAGCCACTGAGCCAACTGTGCTGCCTACTGGTAGCCCTGTTCTAGCAGTTCTGGTTTCTCCAAGTGATATTGGCACTGGAACCCATCGTGCTTTGACAGGCAGGAGATCATTCCAATCAAAGATGACTGCAGCAAACTGGGCAGTGCTGGCCCTGGCATGTACCCTAAATGTGCAAGTTCAAAGAATGGACTGCAAAAGCATTAAAATAGACAGAAAACAGACATTTATTATTTTTTAGAACACAACTCACTAGAATGCAAACTCTTAGTAATTCATTGAGGGTTAACAATGACTTTTAAAAAAATATCAAATACAAATACAGAACTCCCCCTGCACAACTCTGCATGTATACCCAATGTAAGGAAAACTTGTAAAAAAATAATAATATAACATATACAATGTAATAGGTAAATATAGAGACATTGAACACATTTTCCCTTTCCTTAAATAAAATTAAAAGTTTGAAAAATTGCATTCAGTTTGTGGTTTGGTTTCCTGCATATTATATTCTAAAATCTCCCACCCGAGGGGAAAATAACACTTAAACCTACAAGATGATATTTTTGTATAAAAACAGGTGATCAGTGACTTTTGTGGAGAAGAAAAGGATCACCGTTCTGCATGATGATGTGCAGGGTGACATTGAGGCTTATGAGCTAGGTGCTTGCCAGCCAAATACACAATTATATAATCTCTGGATCTCCTACTGACACCGAATGAAGAAGAATGTTCTTGATGCAGCTTGTCCATGTCGGTATATCTCTCTGATTACAACGCTGGATATGACATACCCATCAAGAGCATTTGGATTAATTAAAACTCCATCAATATGAACTGAATTGTAATATAAAATTTATAAAAATTTAGGCTACCTAATGTGAACAGATAAATACAAACTAATATAATATGACATATAATAAAATATAATATAATATAACATGTTAAATGTAATATAAAAATGTAAAAAAAAAATCTCCCTGTAATAAAAAAAAATAAATCCCATATAAACATTAGAAAATACAATTCAACTGTGTTAAAAAAACAATTGTAAAAACGTACCTCTAATAAAAAATATGTAAAAATAAATACAACATAAAAATGCAAAAAATACAAAACTAACTCTAATATAAAAAAAAAAAATCTATCTGTAATATAAAATATATAAAAATACATATTTAAGTTAGAACTAGGACTGAGCACCAGAATAGTTTCCTCTTAAATTCAGGAATGTAAAAAAAAAAACTTTTTTCACCTATTTAAACGTATTTATTTATTAATAATATTTTTGAACAGATCAGTTTTATTTTTTATTTTTTAAATTTTATTTAAAAAAAGGAAGGAAGTAAAAGTTGGCTCTATTTATAAAACGGGGAAACAGACATTCCCTCAAACATTCCCTCATGGGATTCTTTCAGGTCCATGTGTTTTAATGACAGTAATTGGTTCTGACCAGGGAATGTTTGTGAGCCTGATTCCGTTTTTAAATAGAGCCTCTCCTTTTTTTATGTGTTACAAAACATCAAATATTAACAAAGTAAATGTATTATAAATTATGCATAAAAAAAGGTAAAATATGATTTTAGCAATAGTACAAATTTTGTAATCCCTTTAAAAATGTAAAGTTAAAATTTTGAACAAAATAATAAAACAGCACAAAAAGTAAAGAAACAAACAAAAAAAAAACACTCCAAAAAAACTAAAATGGTCTCAAATCAGCATAATCGTGCTTTACTTGTAATCTCCAATTTATTTTGCTCATGGGTTTATAGTTTACAAATTTTGCCAAAATTTTGCCTAACTGAAATCAACCACTTTCACTCCTGTCGTTCCATTCAATACAATCACTCAACGAGCCCCCCTGGTATGTCTGTTGTATACAGAACCATCACAGTTAATATGTTGGGATCATGAAGGGAGATATGAACGTGCTAATCCTGTACGCCCCCGGTTCACGGAATCAAAGAACATTATAATCTGGGTATAAAAAGGAAATGAAAACGTTGCCACATTTGTAGAAACCTCAGAGTTGGAAACTATTTATCCCTTGGAATGATTATAGAAAAGGATGCTGGAAATATAGACGGAGAATGTTTGAATGAAGCCAGATAAGCTGTTTTTATAGGAGAGATCGGAGAACGATCCAGAACCTTTGAGTGCTTCAAACCACTTTCATAATGAAATTAACATGTTAAAGCTTCAGGAGGATTTCAGTGATTGGGTTTTCATGTCCTTTTGAGGGTTATTTAGATTTGTTGGTTACATTGCTACACGGAATTACAGAAGATCTATGGCACCCGATTAAAAGTGATGTGGCAATTATATGTATATATTGTATATTCATATTTATAAATGTATAAAGTTTTCTCTTGATCCACCTGAAGGGTCACACAAATTTCTGGTAATCCTTCAAGGACAGTCCAGTAAATGCAGCTTTCTGTCATTGAGGTGACAACAATGCTGCACTGCTCCTGAATTTACAGCAGAGTTGTCACCCTTTTGTAGGTTGTGTCTTTAGGCACATCCTACCCAATGGTGGAATAAGGTGTTGCAGATATAATTATTGTCACTGCTGATATACAACCTTGTAGTTTGGAAATCAAAACTTGGTAGCACTGAAAACCTCCCACTGCTTTCTGGATTGAAAGCTCTTTTATCACATAGTAAACGAATTTGGCATTAGTTTAGACTGTCATATTGGAGCCAATAGAGCTTTAGTAGGCATGCTAATTCTTGGACAATGAAACAAAATAGTACATAGCTTCAGAAACCCAACCATAGCTTCCAGCAGAGGGCACCTGACCACCATACCTACCTAAATAATGTATTTGTATGTCGCCCTCCTCTTCCAATAAGGATGTTCAGGTGTCTCCATTGAAGGGTCCTGTTTATCCTCCGTCATCCATAGACACAGTACAAAGGTAGAAGTTAAAGTTACAGCATACAAAGACATTGCAGATAATTGTGCTCCTCCAGCCATGTGATCACAGCTTGAAGACCCTTTTCTGTTCCCCCATGACTGTGCCCCAGGGTACAAAGCCCCCTCCATAAAGACATGGGGTCACCAGATTGGTGTGGAAGAACTCGAGTGTTCTGCACAGAGCCCTGACCCCAACCCTACTGAACACCTTTGGGATGAGTTGGAATGGTGAGCCAGGTCTTCTCATACAGCATCAGTACCTGACCTCACCAATAGGGGGCACATTCCCACAAACACAACCCAAAAACTTGTGGAAAGCTTCCCAGAAAAGTGGGGGGATGGTATAGCCACAATGTAGGGCAACTCCATATTAATGGCCATAGGTAAAAAGGGGGGCAATTCTAAATTAATAGCCATAAGGGGTAAACTCAATATTAAGGGCCACGGGGAGGGCATATCTATATCGATGAAGATGGTTTTAGAATGAAATGTTCAACAAACTCTTCTACATGTGATAGTCAGGACTTTTGTATTTAATTCAATATCACATTGTAATAGCAGGAAATCTGTATGATTTTCACTGTTCCAAGCCTTAGGTACCCATGAGGTCAACAGCTCCTGTATTAGACTGTTGACAGGTTCTCTTTTAGTATGCTTAACTCATCCAGAGTTATTTTGTTACTCTCCCAGTTCTGGCTCTGTGTCTGAATTTTTTGAAGGATGGAAATTCTGCCTAGAAATTGATTTATTCGAGAGCTCCCAACAGTAATTGAGAACTCCCAGCCTTCCAATTTCTCATACGGCGGATCACATCTCTTTCGTTTATAAAAAATTTCCCGTAGTTGCCACTACAAAACCTGTTATGACACAATGTATAATTACGCTGTGTATAACATTTTTTTTGTTTTAATAAGCTAACATAGTTCTCTCCATGACAAAAATGAAACATCCCAAATCCCTTGTAGAGCTGTCATGTGTTTTGTAAAAGCCGGAAAGGGCATTTCAGGTAAAAGCTGAGGTTAGCGGAGAAAATGCGTATTACAATTAATTATATTCTATTGATAATAAGTAAATGTAGTGTGTTATCATTATTTTAAAGAACATGCAAATGGTTTAATAGCATGGCCCCAGTCAACCCTTTCTAGTCCTTTTTACTAGTACCCACTGTCGAGGTTTATTCCAGTGGGATTTGGAATGCCCAATAATCCAAGGAGACAACAGCAAGGCAAGAAGAGGTCATTGGTGCCTCCTGAAAGCAAAATAAACTGGAGCCATAGTAATTTTTTTTAAGATACCAGCCTTATTTTAATATCACCCTGGCAAAAGATTCATCTTGGGATTTCAAAACATTGGATCTCTACTGAAATCCCCCACCTGAAAGTGGTGGAAAGTCTACTTGAATTTGCAATATTAAGGAAGCATCTCTTGCAAATGTTTTTCCTTTTTATGATTTTTTTCTGATCCTGATGCCTCCTCAATGGTACCAGCACCCCATGGGACTGGTCTACATGCTTTTACAGTAGAATGAGTTAATATGCTGTGGTTTTTGCTCCATATTGCAAGGAAGCTTCCATGTCTGGAAGATTCCCTCTCATCCAAGGTACTACAGAGACCAGCCTAATGAGGACCAGCACAGGCCTGGCATGCCACTGCACCATGGCACAATCGGCAGGAGTTTGTGCTTGAGGAAAACAGATCGTCCACCCAGCACAGCTCCGAAACATTCAGTTATTGGACTCATCAGGCCTCTGGAATGTGCATGTCATCAGAGACCAGACGGAAATGAAACTCTATAGGTCGCTAATGACCAGTTCAGCTGCAACAGCCAATTTGGCTGATTGTACTAAATCCCCGCTCTTTGATTTGATGATGTCCCAAGCTACCTCTGGGCTGCCTTGTTTTCTTGAACGAATAGGGCGTTGGCAGAAGTGACTGCTGGGATACACATCTTCGTGTACCATGGCTCCGGCTCTGGGGCCCTTTTGTTCACTTGGATGTAATGAATAATTATGGGGAGCTTGTCCCCTGTGCTGTGGATGAATCCCTGGCTGTTGACCTGCACAGTTATTGGGAACATAAGGTCTTGCGGAGTCGGTGTCCCGGTGAAAGACTTTTTGTTCTCAGTTCTGTTGTTTCCTGACAGGGTCCCAGCTGTGCTACAGACTCTGTTTTCCAACCGACCATCTCAGGAACCCAGCCAGGTCCCCTTAAAAAAAATGTCTGAACTTTTGCTCAGCTAGACTGACTTAACCCCATGTTCATCATGAAGGGGTCAGGAATATGTAAAGCAAGAAAACAGCCCGGGCTTGCAACATTGATCAGTTCCAGAATGGTTCATTACTGGGTTGTAATTGTCTGCTACAATTACAAGTTAAACTGATAAATAATTGATTCCAGCAACTGCTTTGTGTAAGCGACAAAGAATAAAATGAACAAAATGTAGAATTCTCACATAGGTTTGAAAAAAAATTCCTTGTACTTTTGTGCCTTCAAGAAAAAAAAAAAATAATACGCATACCTTGAATCCAGGAGTTTTTTGTGTAGTCACATAATGAGTCCTCTTTTTCTCATTGCAACAGCAGTGGGCAGTATTCTACACTGCATATAATAGGGACACCATTTGCTGCAGTTATTATACTGTAAATCCAGGCCAGCAGGCTGGTTTTGGGGGTCTATGTTGGCCTGTGCCCACTGGCTAAACCACACTGCCCTATATTTACCCTAGAAAAGGAGCAATGATGGGAATCAAAGTGTTAAGCATGTAGTGGACAACGAAAAAAAGATCAGGTACAAATTATTCACTTCTTTTGAAATCAAACAAATGGGATTTAAACCCCTCCTTCAGGACTTTATATTACACATAGTTTAAGCTAACTTATTAAATGTTGAGAGTCTTTAAATGTAATAAACTAAGTGAAGATTCACTTGACTTATTTAACCATATGGCGACAAAATACAAAAAAGAAATTTCTGTTCACGTTGTTGAATCATTAGCATAGACCTTGACGCAATTTTTTAAGTGAATATCTTTAACTTCTTCAGTAAATCAGGCAAAAAATGCTGCAGTAGTTGATTTTGTTTAAGCCATTATCAGCAACATCTTATTCCAAAATATTTAACCAGTAAAGATGAGCTAGCTTGCAGTCTAACTGGATATTTTTGAAAAACCTCCAAAATTTGGCCTTAAAATCCCAAAGAAGTTAATTTCTAAACAGCCTAATAATTGTGGACTACAGAGATGGAAATGATGTAAAGGGGTTGGAGGCTCCTTGCAGCTCAATGTGAGGCCAGAAAAAAGCCTTAGCCACTTTTAAAATAATGTAATGATACTAAGGAGTCAAACAAAGGAATGTTGGAACCTAATGGAACTGGCAGTTGGTCTGAAGAATGTTTGGACCTAGTAGGACTGGCAGTAATACTAGTTAAAGGTGGGACATGGTGGATCTGAAAGTCAGTCTAAGGAATGATGGGACCTGGTGTGTCTGGCACTCTCTCTAAGATAGGATGGATTCTGGTAAGACTTGAGAGAGAAGCTAAAGAAGGATGGGATCTCGTGGGGGGCGGCAGTGAATTTAAGGAGGGACAGGACCTGATGAGACAGGCAGCAAATCTAAAGAAAGTTGGAACCTGGTATAAACGGCAGTCAATCTAAGCAGGTTGGACCTCATAGTTCTGGTAGTCAATATGAAGAAGGATTGAAGCCTGGTGGGACTAGCAGTCAATCTAGGAGGGTTGGACCTGGTACTGGCAGTCAGTATGAAAAAGAATGGGACTTGGTGGGACTGGCAGTAAATCTATGGAAGGTTAGAACCTGATGGGTGAGGCAGTCTCTCTAAGATAAGGTTAATAGTATTATTGATAAACATGATTTATATAGCACCAACATATTACGCAGTGCTGTGCATTAAATAAGGGTTACAAATGACAAACAGATACAGACAGGGACACAGGAAGAGGAGAGGACCCTGCCCCGAAGAGTTTACAATCTAGGAGGTGGGGGAAGTAAAACACAATAGGAGGGAGATATGTGGTGGTGAGAAGTAGTGAGGGGTTCATAAGATGGGATCTAGTAGGACTAGGAGTTAAGCCAAAAAGGGTGGGACCTCGTGGGGCTGGCAGTCAATTTGTGGAAGGATGGGAACTGGTGGGACCAGCAGTAAATCAATGGAAAGTTTGAAGATGGTGTGCCTGGCAATCATTTTAAGATGAGATAAGATCTGGTAGTCAAGCCATGGAAGGGTACGACCTCATGGTGTTGGCAGTCAATATAAAGAAGGATGGGCAGTCAATAAAACAAAAATTATGACTTGATTACCTGGTGGTGGTGAAGCTGAAGCAGATATAAGGCAGAAACATCCTTTGAAGTTGACTTTCGATCTCTTCCCCTTGAAGTCTCTCGAGAATCCAAACCATCATAAAAAGAACAACAATTATCATCTGTTTTGAAGCACCAAAATAATACAACATTGGCCCAAATGTAACACTTGACATACCTAGAAAGAGTGATAATTCCAAATAAAAACAAATAAACAACAAAAAAAAGTCAGATTCTGAAAAATTGTTCGTACTGTACATACAGAGGATTGATGGTTGCCTGGGATTAAAATAGAGAGTTTCTCTTTAAGAACAATCTACCACTTTTCTCATTCAAGGCTAATTTCCATCAGTTTAACATTTTGAGCGATGGGCCTTGATGTTGCAATTCCATAATCTGGAATTTGTTTAAAGACAAAAAAGAAAAGAAACATGTTTAGGTGATTTTTTCCATTCAACATGACAAATGGCCTGCCTTCAGGACATTATAGCCATGCTAATTCTGTCTAGACCATGGACTAATTTGAATGTTTTCTCTAATTGATTTTCTTGGATTGTATTTTCAGCTATTACAAAAGTCATGGCTCAGGGCCTTTTGGAAACATTTACAAATATATCTAAAGCTTTCCAGCCTTTGCCATAACCCAAATATATTGGCAATATATCCACAAACTTCAAAACAAAAAAGATGGCAGTTTCATGCCACACTCCCCTATATAGGAGGGGGTGCTGAGAAGTTCCTGGCTTTGCCCCTTCCACTAATGAGTGTGGGGGCATATGGCAGCCTAATATCTTAGTATGTAACTGTGCAAGTATCAGGTCTTTGTGATTATTAAAACTGTTTTTTCTTTTAGTGAGAAGCTGTGATGGCAGAGGCACAAGCAAGTTTCACATCGTTGGAGTTACGGGCCGTCATGAAGTTTTTGTTTCTCCAGGGAAAGTCAGCAAAGGACATTCACACTGAGATGTCACAAACACTGGGGGAGAAGTGTCCTTCCTACAGCACTGTCAGAACCTGGATATCTCATTTCAAGACCGGGCATTTCACCATTGAAGATAAGCCCCGCAGTGTGCGCCCCCCAACCTCAACTGACCCGGCAACCTGCGATGTCCATGAGCTGATTATTGAGGACCGGTGAATAGCCACAAAAAGATCGCCCAGATACTTGACATCTCACGGGAGCGTGTTGGGTTTGTTATCACCACTGTCCTAGATATGGCAAGCTTTCAGCAAAGTGAGTGCCGAAATGTCTGATCAGGAAGGAACGAGTTGAAGCATCCAAAGCTGTTTTGGCCCATTTTGAAGCTGCACAGAACTTTTTGGCTAGGTTAGTGACTGAGGATGAAACCTGGCTCCACATCTATGATCCTGAAACCAAGGAACAGTCAAAGGAATGGCGCCACAGCGGGTCCCCGCGGCTGAAGAAGTTCTGAACCCAGAAATAGGCCAAAAAAGTCATGGCATCTTTTTTCTGGAACAAAGTCGGTATTCTGTTGGTGGACTACCTACCTCAGGGCTCTAGTATCACCGGACAGTATTATGCTAACCTCCTGGACCAGCTTAAGGAGGCAATTAAGACGAAACACCATGGAAAGTTGACCAACGGGATCCTTTTTTTGTAGGACAACGCACCTGTGCACACGTCTAACGTTATGACTGTATGATATGTGCTGAAGAAAATTATGTGCAGTTGCAAGGATGCCAGGGTGACAATAAAGGAACACAACTGAAAAACATTGTCACCCTATAACAGAAAGAACCTGAGCACCATAGATAAAAAAAAAATAATGATTTAAATTTTTTTTTTAAATAAATTAAACTAGATTTTAGCAAATGGGTTTGCATTTAGCCTAGACGTAGAAGAGGTGGAGCTTATCAATATACTCCACACGTATTCAAGGTTCATTGTGATTCTCCTAGATTGTAGGTTTTTTGGGGCAGGGTTCTCTCCTCCTGTCACTGTCTGTATCTGTCTTTCGCTTGCAATTCCTTTTTATTGTACCAGGCTACGTAATATGTTGGTGCTAATAAAATCATTTTTTTATTATTATTATTATTATTATTATTATTATTATTATAAATAAAAATAATAATAATATTAATAATAATACTAATTCTACTTTCTTAAATATGGTAATGAGAAAGGAATCAGATGGACTTGGAATCCTTTAGGTATGTCCCCTGAGAGATGTCTGTGGAAGCTAATCCAGGCTTTTTTTTATCTGGAGACCATTCCCCCCTTTCCAGACACTTTGGATGGATATTACCTCCTTCCTTTAGTCTGGACACTTCTTGTAATCCCAGAGGTAAAGATAAAAGCAAAACTGCATATTCTCCTCTGGTTCTGGCTCACATTCTTCATTTTTTTCATTGAATGTAGACCACTTCCTGTGAGCACAAAGTGTCATGGATACACCCCTTGGGACAGCATCATGAAGGTTCCTTGAGCTTTGGCGGATTGACCTTCTCATGTAATGGTGACCTCAAAGTTCCATGGCCTATGCCACTTGGCATTAACAGTCAGTAGCATGGCACCAAAGCCCTTTTTACTATCCACAAGGGGGAGATTGTTTCCGCTGATCATAAATGTGAGTTGTCTTTTTTTCTATTGACCTTCCATAGTTTTATCAGGGGTTCCCTAAAACCTGAAAGTTATGCCAGGGGATTCTCAACTGTAAAAAGGTTGAAAAAAGGCTATGCTAAAAGTTAAAAAGAAAAAAAAATGTTGGCAGGGAAAAGTCAAGTCACTTTTTTTCCTTTTTTTTCAAATCTGGTGATCCAGGCAGTAAGGCACTTCAAGGGTGACTGTGATCATTTACCAGACTGTATCAGCATTGTCCCCTTGAGTCAGGACTACTAGGATAGTTTGCAAAAGATCACTGGAAAAGTAATAACATTTTTCTTTGCTTTCACTTGGGTGTTCAGGCTTCTGGGTTTAGATATACTTTATTTGCCAGAATTGACAATGTAAATGATGACAAAGTAATGATCAGTAGGAGGAAAATCATGATCACAATGCTTTTAAAGCTGGGCAAACCTTGTGTCCTAAATACAACAGTATCACAGGTTATGTATCTCGTGTATCTGAGCTGTCAGGAACCCACAGGATTTCGGAACAATGAGAAAATTATCTTATTTGTCATGGAAGTTTACATGACGTTCTCTGTGGTTACCTGAAAACCAGATTTTATCATCACTGTCTTGGTTTCTATACAGATTTCTAATTTAGGGTTCAGCTTAGGATAATGTATTTCTGCCTGAGCCTTTCTTATGGCAAGAACATCTTTTTTATGGAAGGTAAGAATTAACATATAAACTGTGATCTGTGAAGAGAGCTGCATCATTCTGCTGCAGATTTAGCTATGGTCCCAGTGAATGGAAGTCGTGGGGCAGTTGCGTATGCAAATATTGGCCTCAATGCGGTTTCCTCTCCTGACTGCAAATTTGCACCAGGGAGCTGCCACTCATGACTAGAATGTACAAATTATCCTGTTTTAATAGGTGGTATTAGGACACACTCCATAATTTTTACAGTAAGAGCCATTTTAGTTCCACCATGAGCCGCAGCATTCTGCCAAATTCTCAGCTAAGCTCCCAGCCTTTCCAATTCAATGTGCAAATGTGGTTGTCTGTGATATAGTTTGCACAAGAGCTGTTTGTGTGCCTAAAATCTGCTAGCCATAGTCTAAAAGTGGCCTAAGAGAATGGAGAAATATATAACAATTTAAATTGTGTCCCGTGTATACTTATATGCCCCACCACACTGCTCATTGATTCTCCGCAATCCTCCTCTCAGGTGCTCACTGCTGTATCCAAAAAACATTAATTTAAATGTATTGGTCAAGCATTATTGTGAACACTATATTCATGCCTCCTTTTGATTTTGTTTTTTGCATCTCCTGGGGTTTAATTGTAGCACAGAAGGCAAAATTCTCTATTAAGTAAATCTTAAAAAATAAAGTCACTTTTTGAACAGCAGTTGTGGCTTCACATCTTACCATGTAACATGTATTTTGGAAGTCAAAGTCACTATGACATCCAACTAACACTCGAGTCACATTCTCCTCGATACTTGGCTGAATGGAACAGTGGGAGAGAAAAATGGGTAGAGAAAGTAAAATGTCACTGGGTTTGATTCATTCCCAGTCTGATGACTGTTTTTTTGAAGTTCAGCGAACCCAGTGTTTGAGTTCAAATTCGTCTCCCATCCCTTGCCAACCACTTTGATATTCCCATTCCTCACATCCCTTGACAACCACCAGCTGAAGCTGCCAAAGTGATTGGCAAAGGTAAATATCATCTGGAAGCCCAATTAGCATGCCAAGCCTTTAAAGTTAGTCAGCTCAAATTTCCACATATGTTTACGTAAATAGCAAATGGCAGACTTTTTCATTGGAGGATAGAACTGGAACCGCATTGCTAAAGATGATGTTCCTGTCCATGCTGGGATAAGGAGTAGTGAAGCCAAGATTTGCTCTGAATGGTCCAAGCTTGGTCTGCTTTAAAGAAGAAACCCTAAGGCTGGGGTAGGTAGGTATCCATGGGATGTCCAAAGCAGGCTCTTCTTTCTGAACAAAGAGCTGCTTAGATGCATGCATTCAAATGAAAACTGTAATGGGTTGTATTTATTTGCATTGCCTGCTGTGTCCAAAGTAGCCCAATTCAGGTCAAAGCAGATCAGACGCAGTCTCTGAATTCTCCTCACCTCTACAGAAATCAATGGGAATTTGCTGACCCGCATTTGCCGTGCATTTTCAAACTCCAAAAAATAGTTTAGAAAATGTTGGGTCATCGTAAAATTTCATATAGACAGGGAGCACTGTGGATCCAAGCACATACTCTTTTTTAATTCTCTTACATCTTCATGTAAATTGCCATTTGTGGCTTACCTACTTACACGTGTGAAATTGATATTCTGGTATTTTACTCTCAGTTCCATCATCTCAGCTGTCGCTACCTTATGTCACTCAAAGATCAAAGACAAATCTGAAACAAGAAGGGAAATTCTTAGGTCTAATTACAATTTAGATGAGTGATATGAAAAGCAGGTTAAACAAATTTTGCTACTATTTAAATATTAGATAATGTGATGGCTTTTTTATTGATCTATATATATATATATTATGGGGAGGGGGAAACCTTCATACTTTTATAGGAGCATTCAGAAAGGAAATTCTGCAAAAGCACTGCAGGTGCCTTTCTGTATTTATCTACTCGTATTGTAGATGGTTAGAACATGTAGGAGAGTGAATATGGAGAGGAATATGCTTTGTACTGTGATCTGGGCACCTCCTGTTTGCCTGCACACCTGACCTAATTAACTATCTATAAATTGAGTTATCCTGCTCCTGATCAACAAATTTTAGTTAGTTACCAGTTTAAGGAACACTGAAATAAAATTTAAATCTGGAATTCAACCTTGGACTGTATTTCAGCCCTTGGGTCTGTCTGCTGTGGCTGTGTACTGCTCCTTGTTTGGGGTTGCCAATGACAGACAGATACAGACAGTGACACAGGAGGAGGAGAGGACCCTGGCCAGAAGAGCTTACAATCTAGGAGGAAGGGGAAAGTCTCACACAATAGGAGGGGGATATGGAGTGATGGGAAGTAGTGAGGGTTTAAGAGACAGGAGAAGACGGGTAGACAAGTTTGAAAAAAATGTGTTCTTTTAAATAAATTAGACATTTTTAAATGGTCAGAAAGTATTAAAAGGCAAAATAGGACAAGGAAAACCATTCCAGAGAGTTGGAGCAGCTCTAGAGAAGTCTTGTATCCGTGCGTGTGATGAGGTTATGAGTGAGGAAGTCATTAGTAGGTCATTGGAGGAGCGGAGGGAGCGGCAGGGGGAGTATTTTTTAACCATGTCAGAAATGTAAGTGGGACAATAACTGTGTAGGGATTTGAAGGCAAAGCACAGGAGCTTAAATTTGATTCTAAGGTGAAATGGAAGCCAATGGAGAGAACTACAAAGAGATGTAGCGGAAGAGGAGCGGAGCGAAGGATGGATGAGTCTGGCTGCAGCATTTATGATAGATTGTAGAGGAGAGAGTCGGGTTACTGGAATACCAGAGAGGAGGATGTTACAGTAGTCCAGACGGGAGATGATAAGAGCATGTACAAGGAGTTTGGTGGTCTCAGGGGACAGGTAGGGGCGGATTTTGGAGATGTTGTGTAGGTGAAAGTGACAGAACCTGGAAATGATCTGAATATGGGGGGTAAATGAAAGGGCAGAATCAAGGGTGATGCCAAGACAACGTGCCTGAGGAGAGGGATGAATTACAATGTTGTTAACAGTTAGGAATATGTCAGGGGGAGATTTGCATTTTGAGGAAGAGTAATAATGGTTTGAGTAGAGTAACAATTTCTTCCATCTACTGCTGCTTTTTCACTGTCTAGTCACTAGGCTTGGGGTGGAGTAAGGATGCCACTGTATTACTTATAACCAAATGACTTGGTGAACCAAAATGCAAATCCTTTGGGAATAAAACATTTTCTATCGGTCCTTTCTTTTCTATTGGATATTAATTAATGTAAAGAAAGCAGATATCAGTGATAAAATATAAAGTATTGAATTTTGCATTGTTAAGCCAAAGTGGTTGTCCTCATCATGGTAGGCTGAAGAGTTCCATTTTTTCAGCAAGCTTTCCTATGTCATTGCCACTGACATTTACTTTTGCTTTCCCGTACCAGATCTTATCTATGTTTATATTTACTTAGAGTCATGCTGGTTATGTTTCCTTCCTTTCAGAATAATGCAGAGAGAACTGCTTTGTTGACTACATATAAAAGAAGGTTGTTCAAGGTTAGTATTTTCAGAATTTTGATTTCTAGATATATCACCGACTGCACAAACTACGATCATTGTTGTAGCATCATGGATGCAAAAGCTCTAAATGGATATTTGTGGCATCACTTCAAACTGTTGAGGCATATGTAATTCTTATTTCAAAGTCCCTGATATCTGTGACAAAGGTAAGACTTCCCTGAAAAAGTACCCAAAATATACAGGCCTCTTTTACAGGCTCCGTTGGGTTAGTGGCTGGCACCCTTGCCTTTGCAGCGCTGGGTCACAAGTTTGAATCTCAACCAGGGAACTGTCTGCAAGGAGCTGAATGTTTTCCCGTATTTGTGTGGGTTTTCTCTGGGTTTTTTCCCCACATTCCAAAAAAAACATACAGTAAGGTTATCTAGCTTCCCCTCAAAAATTATCCTTAGATTCTGTTAATGACATATGACTACGGTGGGATATTAGATTGTGAGCCCCTTTGAAGGACATGTTAATGATGTGACAAAGGACTCTGTAATATGTTAGCACTATATAAATACATGTTCTAAATAATAAACTGGTAAGAATACTTTTTTATCTTGAAGGTGCACTAAGTTACCAAAAATAGGAGGACCCCTTCAAATGACTTGTTTCTTATGTTTCCAGTGAAGGGTTCCATGATTCCAACACCATACAGAGACATTTTAGACAACTGTGTAGTTCCAAATTTGTGACAAAAGTTTGGGGAAGGCCTTTGTTTATATCAGCTCCATAAAGACATATGAAAAGCAATATCTGTCAAGAAGATAAGTTTTGACGTGCTTGGTTTGAAGGAACTCAAGATTCCCAACCTCAACCCAACTGAACACTTTTGGGTTGGACTGGAACACCGACTGTGAGCCAGATCTTCATCAGTACCTGGTCACATAAATGGGTAGAAATTCACACACATGATCCAAAATCTTGTCTTCCCATAAGAAAAATGGATGACATATCCTCAAATGGAAGCATCCGCATATTATGCCTGTGGTTTGGAATGGGATATCCAACAAGTTTATAAAACTGTGATGGTGGTCAGGGTGCACAAACTTTTTGGACATATGCAGACTCACCTTGAAGCAGTCTTTTCCTTCTTTAGGTTTCAGTAACACATGAAAAGTCCAAAAAATGGCTTTAGATATTCCAGTTTGCTGTTGACCTTGATAGGCAAAACTAAATACACCTTTGAATATGATTGTGCAACCTGATTGGGCAAGTTTAACTTTCAAAAAGCCTGTTGGCTTTTTTGGTGTTTCAAGGGTTGATCTTGTTCTGACCGTGTCTCGTTAGGAAGATCTCTTCCTTCTGGTTTGGTCCATTGACTTCGATTAACACTTATTATTCTCTACAACACAGCTCTCACCTATTTATGCCAGGCTACTTCTTGCTCCACTTAATTACCAAGTTCTATATGACAAGACTTGAGATCACTATTACTGTATCATGTGGTTTGGTATAGCTGCCAAACTCATTAGACATTAGTTGTTTCTTTGTAGTGTACAAGTTGGGGGTCATTCTTTGAAAGCTCTTTAATGTATATGTTCTTAATATTCTAAGATTTCTCTATGCTAAGTAAAATTATTAGTGTTCCCAGCTGTTAAACCCCGGTCTCTTAAAACACAAATCAGAAGAGGTATTGTTGGGGATAGCATTGGAGTTGAGGTTACTGCTAGCATTAGGGTTCATATATTATTGGAAGAACCAATCCAATATAGCTGAAATGAGCCTCCATAACAATTAGAAACCATTTATAGCCTAAAACAACTGCCATTTTGCCTTTTCAACTGTCTCCACCTCATTTTACCAAATGTCGGAATTATCTTGATTTTTGCCTAAATTATGTTAAAATGAATGCTCCAAATTTAGCCCATACTTTATGATAGCAAAAAAGAACAACATGTAACAATAACACAGAAAGAAGAGAAAAAGACACAGCCATAATATCAAGAAGGAGCCCAGCAGTTCTTGTTTGGTTAGAAGGATGTCCAAACAGTGGTGTATCCTGGACGTCCTTTGCTCTCTCACCTCCTCCCGTTTGAGAGTGCATGACAGCATCAGCAGAATTTCATGCACCCCACCGTTCCTTGTTTAGAGAACACCCCCTTGTTCCACATCATCCTACATATTCAGGGCACATACAGAGAGAAAGAGAGATATGAAAACTGAACAGCTTGTTATTTTGGCAACAATACAACCCAAATCTTGTTATGTTAGCAAAAGGAAGCAGAGACTTGAGACGAGTCATTCCAGCTTGTTAAGAGAAGGAGGTCTGGTGATGAATGGGGAACTGGATATGTTATTTGTCTTAATTTAGATGAATTTGAAGTGGTGATGATAATTACAGATCTGCACTCTAAGTTTCTGTAGTGAAGGATTCTTTTATCCCTCGTCCCCAGAGACCCTATCACCCTCTTTTTATATCACAAACTCAGTGAAAGGATACTGCTGTTACAGGAAATCGCCCTCTTAAAGAGCCCCTTCATATTATTATTCTTTTCATCTTGTTGCAAATGTAGAAGAGCCAAACGTGTTATGAAGGGAAGCCCCCTGCTTACATGGAATGTGGAATGTTTGGAAATATTTCAGTATTGGTTATATTAGAATTCACATTAATATTTTTAAAATACATTCTTTATTTATGGAGCCGAAACTGTGAAGTGTTCCAGTAGCTGACCAATGATGGCATAAAGTGAATATCTTGAGGAGGTGTGCATGTTAAAGAAAAACTTGTTGGTCAATATGAATTTAGAAATGGGAACAAATTAAAGTATTTAAGGCTTTTGGGAATTCTTTTTGAGGTTGGGGTCTCGTGGTGGTGGGGGATAAGGTAACAAAAGTGTGGAATTAGGGAAAGGAAAAAGAAGGCACAATGGGGCAGAACTGGCTCTAAGGGTGAGGGGTATGATAGGCATGAGAAAAAAATGATGGTATTTATGTAAAATGGGCCTGATTTAATAAAGCTATCCAGGACTGGAGAAGACAGACCATCATGGAAGAACCTGAATGATTCAACAATCTGGAAATGATCTGGTTCAGGACTGAAAACATTTGCCAACTAAAAGCAAATGTTTTTTAAGAAATCCATTCCTGGTTTTCCGGATCACCCAAGTGCACTCGTGATAGGCAATCCTCTCCAGTCTTGGAGAGCTTTTTGGATCCGGTTCTATGAATGTCATCTAAAAATATTTTGTGAAATCTGTGATTGCTTGGTAGTTGACCTGTCTGAAGACCTCTGATGAGCACCTATTGCTTGTTGTTGGCTGCTGGAATCTGGCACAGTGCAAAATTTCAACCTTGATTTGTCATCATCATGAACTATTAGTTTGTGTGCATTTATTTTTATCATTTAGTGAAGCACACCAGTACACACACAGAATCTTACAGAAGGCTTGAAAAATAGAAGAGAGGCAACTCTTTGTTTTCTGTTGTTACAAACATCATCTATGAATATGTAATTGCTTGAATGATTTCATACTTTTCATACCCTCTCCCTGTGCACGAGGAAGAGTTGGAGAGAAAAACAATAGACAGGAAAAAAGGAAAGGTCCCTGTACGTCTTTATTAGTCAGAAATTAAGTGGCCAGGGCTGACATCTTTGCAATTCAAATCTGAAAAGCCATTGCCATGTACAAAAATTAGGAGGCCACAGGTAATACGGCAGTGTAAAATTGGCCACCGAAAGCACTTTTTCACGTTTTAGGGGCAGAGAGTACAGGAAGGCATGTTTCTACAAGAGACCTTAAGTTATACGGTGGTATAAAATTGGCCACCCACAGGACATTTTCTCTTGACATACCCTTAAGGTCATGTTTATGAATTACAGTGACTTAAATGTTAAAACCCATATTTTCTTCATCTGCATACAAAATTACCTGATCCACTTGGTGGCTTTTCCAGCAGTGAATCTGAGGCTATTTTTTGCCCTGCTAGTTTGTCGCTCCCTCTTTGCATTGTGACATCATGAAGCTATCATTATATCTAGTTAAGGGCCATTCATGGGGAGTGAGTTCACAAGCAGGATCAACAATATCTGTTGTCTGGAGATTTGGGAGGTGAAGGACTGAAGAGGACCAAAATGTGGTATTGAGGTAAGTATAGACAGAAGAAGGGGGAGAGTGGTTTAATTTTAGCCAGTGTTCCAAAAGAAAAGGGGTTTGCTTCATTATTGCCTTCTCCAATGAGCTCAAGGAATATTAGAACATTTTTTCCAAATCTCCAATTTTTCAAAATATGTTTATATATATAAATAAAAAATAAATCTACTATGTTGCTCCCTATTGGCCTTTAAAGGTGATTTCATTTTACTTGAAAGAGATTAATTTACCTTTGTTCTGAAAGTCCCTATAATATATTAAAAAAGAGCTCAATCTATGTTGGAATGTCCAGCAACACAGTTAATTTTTTACCCATGATACTGATAAAAAGATGCATTGTTTTCATAAGCCTTTACTGTAACTTTCATAAAGCTTGTGTCAATATTCTCCTGAATAGCTGTGATGGAACAAAAACAAGATGACCTGGTCTGAATGAGAAAATGACAAATAGAACATTTAGAACGCATGATCTTATGAATTTCTCTCAATATTCAAAAGGAGATGCAAACCCGATTGCTAAATCCTCATAGAAGCTTTCAAAAGTCATTTTTAAAATGTATTATTCTTAATATTTATAAAAAAAAAAAAAAACAATGGTGGTTCTGTCGAATTGGTCCATGTTCAGTCCATTATAGGGTGACAATGCAGGGTCCTGACTTCCCAATTGTGCTCCTGCATTGTCAACTTTACAATGTAGACTTCAAGTGGTCATTGCAACACATGGTCATGGTCCATTGTTGTCACCATCATAAAACCAGCTATGCAATATTCCATTGCTGATGTGCATGTAGACAGAATGAGGTTGTAGGAGATCAGAAGAAATTTTGTAAGAAATAACTAAAGCAAAGGAAGGGTTTTATATAAAATATACCAATAGTTTATGTTACAAACAATAAGCCATTCATTTGGGCTTTTTGTCTACTTTAATTCCAATCCTTGAGGTTTTTCCAACATTTCTTCCATCTGTATTATTTATTAGATCAGAGAAGAATTTGTTCCAAACCCCCTTCACAGTTTGTATACATTAAAACATTTTGTACTATGCTAATAATGCTCATGAATAGGTGACCATCCAGTGGAACAGTCTGGCATGACGTTAGCGGGGAACAATTTGAAATTCTGTAGCATATGAAAGGGACTTCTCTATATATAATTATCACTTCAAGAAATGTGACATAATAGTACATTAGATATGATATATGAAAGGGTCAGCCAGGCAGAACTAATGTTTCAGTTTGGACAGATGTCAAAGGGTTTAATAACGGACTGCCTTTCCCTGCGTCTTCTATACTGTAGCCATGCGATCGTCATACTGCAGATGTCAGAAAGGCTCCACCGTGCAGCAATGTCTCAGGAAGATGGACGTAATTGCAGGTCTTTGCACAAAATTCATATATAAGTTGGAGGTGTTGTAGGAAACTTGAAACTCGCAGTGTATAAAATGAAACAACCCCAATTTGCATTACTTGCAAGCTTGATAAGTGAATAAAAAACATGTATAGAAGCAACAAGGTGGACAGACTAACTGTTTGAAGAGCCAAATGTACCCACATACTACATTACTGCTTTTCCTTCTTGTCTGTAGATTTAGTTGTTTGGAGGGTCAGTCACATATGACCACGTGACCCAAAGTAGGAAGGTCAATAGATGCCAGGCTACATTTCCCAGTATTTCAGGGACAGCCTACTACCTACAAGGGATGGGGGGCTTGTAAGACCTCAATCTGGTAACAGGAATAGTTGTAGACAAAATGAGGCCCCAAGCAAATATTAGTGGAGGATGTAAATGCACAGCATTCCAGTTCTCTGCATCCTTGTTATTCTTTGGCAAAGGTGGAGACCAAGGAAATTACCCAGTTTGCTCTACCCTTAAACTGGTCCTGCTGTTAACAAAACCAAAAAGGTAGCTGGGTGTGTTGATACTTGATAGCAATGGCCAAGCATAGCAACACAATGGGGGTTTTGAATTTGTAAAGTTCAGTTCCAAAGGTAATACTTAAAATTTACATTAATCAACATGCTTTACTTGTTAGATTTTGGCTTTGTTAGGATTTTTATAGTGGCAACATAATATGCATCCCTTGGAAAGTCCATAATCCTATCACTAACTGTACCTCAGAGGGGCTCACAGTCCATTGTCCCCACCATGGTCATTGCCACAGTCAATTAACCTATGAAGGATGCCAGAACGCCTGTAAGGAAACCTTCCGGAAATACATAGAGAAAATACAAACTTCATGTAGATACTTTGGATCCTTGGTTGGAATTTGAACCTAGGACCATGTGTCACAAAGGCAAGAGTGCTAGCCACTGAGCCAACTGTGCTACCCATATAACTTGCCTAAGTCTAGCCCCACTTGGAACTCGCAAATTCAAACAACACTCAGTGTTCAAGCAAATAAATGTTTTGCAAGCACAATATTACTATAAAAAAGCTATTCCATATCCCCAAAAAGGAACGTGTTAGTTTTTTATTGTCAAGATATCCCCAATGAACCAGGCCCATAGTGGGAATGTAAAAAATTGCTTAACACCTTTGGAGATATGAAGATACGGGATCTGAAGTAGTTAAACAATGCCAGCAGTCAGTCTAATTTAGAGAACCCCTAGCAAGAACACATCACACGGCTGATTTTGTTCTTTAATGTTTCTGTCTTTTATATGCAGAAATAATGAAAATTTATAGCTATACAAGATGTGCCTATGACACCCTCATCTGTGACCTTGCTTCTATGAATCTCATGTGTGATGTATCTGTGTTCGAGATAAGTCCCTGTGTGACAGCCGAAGGGCTTGCATCTGAGAAATTTAAACACTCAGAGTGCTGGGTATCCAAGCAACAAACTGTGTTTTACTTAAAAACCATGTTACAAGAAGCATTTTCTTTGCCATCTCTCTCCAGGGTCAATAAATCAAGATATGGTGGCCTCTGGGTAGAAGATGTACTTTGGTGTCAGTAGGGGAAGTTAGGTGAAACACAAATTACAGATGACAAATTTGATGCCATTATGTTTTTCCCCTTAGATTAAGGTTCTGAATATGACCTGATGTGAAGACAAATCCTTGGGAACAGATGTGTGCACAAGTGTTAGACAAGAACTGTGCACATGATGTGTGTGACACATCTCATACCCAAGCCAACTAATTCATTTCCCAAGGCCTTGGAATTTAATAAAAGCAGAAATATATATGTATCATAAAAAATTGCTCTTTTTAAATACAATCTTTGTTTTAAACTTTTATTCCTTCTTTATTACATCTCACTGCTGCTGTTCTACTGAATCCTCAACCAGTTTATGTCTACATGTTATAGATGTATGCCAGTTTTGGGGATAGGTTTCTTGATAGTGACACCATTATCTCATTTAGGAAACAAAAAAAAAAACATATTCTCTGGGGAGAAGAGAAAAAGTAGGAAGAAGGTCCCATTAGAAACTTAGAGTAGGATTCAATATATGGTTGGAAGTTGCTTGAGCCTTTGTGGGGAAATGAGGAACTTCAAACTAATCTGACAGATGGTTACACTCCATGTATTGGTCTTGGTTGGCTTTGCCTCATTTATTATAGTTACTATATATATATATATGACAACTATTTATAAAATAGTTGTCATATATCTTTGGGCCAGACATATTGAGGCAACCTATGCCTTGGTCCTAATGGTCTTTGCCTGAATGGTTGTAGAGACCTTTGTTTTATAGATATAAAACCTAATTTCTACAACCATTGATGAAGTCTATGCCTTGGTCCTAATGGTCTTTGCCGCAATGGTTGTACTGGTCTCAGCCATATATACATATTGCCATTGAGGCAATATATGTCTTGGTCCAGATGGTCTTTGACTTAATGGTCTCAATGGTTGTAGGGATTTCAGACTTATAGATATATAACATAAAGATAACAATAAGAAATCATAATCTCTACAATATTGAGGAAGTCTATGCCTTGGTTTCAATGATCTCTGCCTCAATGGTTGTGGGGACTTTTGACTTGTAAATATAAAACCATAATCTCTAAAACCATTGAGGCACTCTGTGCCTTGGTCCTAATGGTTTTGCCTCAATGGTTGTAGTGATCTAAGCCATTTACATACATGACCAAGATCCCTACAACCATTGAGGCAATCTATGCCTTGGTCCCGATAGTCTCAATGGTTGTAGGGATCTTAGTCTAATAGATATACAACATAAAAGACATAAACCATAATCCCAACAACCATTGAGGCAATCTATGCCTTGGACCTGATGATCTTTACCTCAATGGTTGCAGCGATGTTGGTCTAAGACCTAGAGGTAAAGACCATCAAGATCAAGGCAATGAATGCAACTATCTACCAGATCTGCATGAATAAAATTTACACATTTATTCACTCTTTAGTACCTTGGTTACCCAGAGGGGATCAAGCAACCTCCACAATGTAAATTTTGATGTCCCAAAAACCTTATTCACATCAAAGTTATATAGTTTTCCAAAAAGTTGCCAATGGTGTAAATAGCAGAGGCTCCTGAGTAGAAAAGGAGATGTCCAAATGTGTGCATTTTCATATAATTAGCATAAATTGGTCAGAGTAAATTGTATTAGAGTTGTGTTGCTGGTTCAGCACAGTGGGTCTGTTCATAAGCGACATGTAAACTAGGGAAGTGAACTGGAGAGGTCAGGTGTACCGGAGATTCATGTTGTCACCAGGCTATTAGCACAAGGTCATGTGATAGGTCAGACTTTATGATGAGCTGGAACAGTTATTTGTTAATCAGTGACCATGAGCAACCTTTAAAAATAATAACCTGTGACTCTCCCAAACTTCCCCCAGGGAAAACATCCAGTTATGAGTGTAAAGGGTCTGGGTGCAGCCACTCAGCTGGAACAATTCAGCTAGATAATTAACTAGCTTGTGTAGTGAACTCTACCACCCAAATCCAACCCTGACCGCCTGCAAAATTGAGTCTTCCTAGTCTTTTTTTAATGGGCTTTGTTCTTATTCACTTTAGCTGATTTCAAATAAACTTCATGTGATATACATAAATATGATAGCTATTAGTCCAGAATATGAAGCAATTTTGGAGCAATTTTGGGGGACTTCCAGTTATACGGTGACAATATTTTGTGCCTGTTTCCCAGTTGTGGTTCTGTATTGTCATCCATGTTACATAGGTTCCATAAGGAGATAACAAGTGGCCTGAACTCTCCTATCACCTACTTACTTTTCGGGTCAACCTAAAACGTAACTTTGCTATTATTTCAGCTTTCCTAGTTATTGTCTTCATAGTAATAGAAATTTTTACTTTGTACCCTATTTTAGAACAAATTATGTCCTCAATACATCATTGTTCATCTTTATGAAATGCAAGTAGATTATGGCTGCTGGGAGGGACCGAAAATATCACATCAACCTGCCTCAGTACTCCGCAGCAATGCCCAAAGCAATCAATGGACTGGTTCCTGGGTGTGGGTTATGCAAATTTTTAAATGCCTTGATTTCATTTTTCAAAAGTAGGTAGACTGTATTTGCATGTAGACTACCCCAGGTAAAGCCTCTATAAATGAAACCCAATAAATGAAACGTGCAGGGCCACGAACAGTCATGTCGGGGTGAGGGAGGATAGATGATGCTGAATATCCTCCAGGAAACAAGGCACTGATTTTTTTTTTCAGCTTTTTTTTGCAGTCTTACAGTAAAATCACAAATAAGTAATTTTAGGAAAGGAGGGGAACTGGTAAAACTGTCCAAGACGCAGGGGAGGCTGGAAGGCAGATTTAAGAAAGAGGAGGCTTATAGGTAGATTTGATGAAGAGAAGGCTGGAAGGGCAAATTTAAGGAAAGAAATAGCTGGAGGGCAGATTTAATAAAGGAACAGCTGGGGGTTGATTTACTGATGGGATTACTGGGGGTCAAATAAACATATAATACATATATATATATAATACAATAAATTGACAATTCTGGGGCAAATACACAACTGTATAATGTAGCAATTGTTAAAGTGCCGTTAATCTCCTGCATCCATGCGATATAACAAAATATAAAATTATAATTATATCCTTTTTACAAATAATTATTTTATGAAAAATGATAAACACAAATCCCCTGCTCTCAATGAAGTGAGATATCATTCAATTCAGAGGCCTTCCATCTACATTACAGATTAATATTTGACGGTGTCGTTGATCTTTCTATTAATGACAATAACCTCGCCTTGGTTCACAATTGAGGGATTAACTGATTATTTCTCTAATGAGTGGAAATACCCCCGGATGCGGGGAGAAAGCCGTGATATCTATGAAGAGTGGGGATTATAGGGAGGGAAGCGGCACTGCGCTGACTACAAGGGCTCGAGTATCTTCATAAGTGGAATTAAAGCCCCGTACAAAATCGGCACAATAGATACACGACAGTCCCTCATAATGGAGAGATGCATGAACCCGCATATAGCTCCCAATAAATCCGGGCTATTTAAAGGGATCTAATTTCCATGACTGGGCTGTTTCTTGAACATATCTTGTTGGCTGTCGCCCCGCGTGGTGAGCACAAATAAAGAAATAAAGCCCCCCCAACACAGCCACCACCACCTCCCCTCCATCATCTAAGCATTTGCTGATCTGATGCCAGGAGCAGCATGCTTTGTTTAATAGTGAAGACTCATCATATTGTAGTGGAATCATAGCCTAAGAGGGGGCAATTATTAGATCAGAGCAGCGAAAGATCGGCGAGTGAAGGGTGGAGAGGATTCTTTTTTGGAATGAAAAAAAGTGGAACATTTTTTAAAAAACAAATAGCACCATGCTCTTATGTAAATACTTTCAGTTTCCTGTAATGAGGTGACAACACTCTATTTCCCAAATGTGCTCCTATAGTCACGCAGGCATCCAATGGAGACTTCCAGTGGCTCGAGTGCATGTGGACAGCAGGACAATGCAGGAGATTAGCAGTGCTGAGATGGAACAAAGGATAGAAAAAAGGGGTTTTTATTAATACAAATAAATAAAAACGATTAATGATAAACAGAGCACAGAACAAGATCAATATATTTCAGTTATGGTTTACATCTACTTGAAAACATTAAGCTGGCAGGATATTGTTTCAGCTCAGTTATACGATGCTGTAGACCATGTGCACCTCTCTGGACTACGGTACCCAGCCATTCACAGCTCCTTAAAGGAAGCACATCTGGGCTGCAGATTCTTGGGGGTCAGAGGAAACTTCAGTGCTTATCGTCAGTATCACTATATAATGTTGATGGTTACTGATAAAAGAGAAGCATATTTTGCTGAGTGACAGAGGATAAGCAGGAAGACATCAAAGAGTGGAGGTGCAGACATTCCTTCCTCATACATTTCTTATCTGTTAGGGTTCCACCTGAGATATGGATGACCCTCACCCGCCAACACATAACAGATGCTTATAAGCTATGACCATTGCCGGCTATCCGCCTCTCTTCTGTCAGCAAATCCATCAACCAATGACCTTCAGTGATCTAAACTACTATTCCATGTGTGTAAGGAAACTGTGGTCACCTGCCTCCCACCTGGCACACTGTGGATTGGTTCATGCCAAGCCAATAGGTTGCTTGAGACTACACATTTTTGCAACAGGATAAATGGAGGAACAAGTCATGCTTGCCTACTTAGCATAAAGTAGCATTAAAGAGGACCTATTGCTGGAAAAAATTTAAACTGAAAAGTTTGTGACTATCTGACCATCATATCCACTTGTATAGTATGTATGTGCCCCATTATCACCAACAATGATGGAGTTCAGATGTCTTCAGAGAGGGCTTCCATTGATACAACCTCATACAAAGACATTGCAGACAGGTGTGTTCTTCCAGCCTTGTGGTCACAGTTTGGTTGTTTGGTGAAGACCCTTTTCTGTTCCCCCATGACTGTGCCCCGGGGTACAAAGCCAGCTCCATAAAGACATGGGGTCACCAGTTTGGTGAGGAGGAACTCCAGTGTCCTGCACAGAGCCCTGACCTCAACCCTACTGAACATCTTTGGGATGATATGGGATGGTGGGCCAGGTCTTCTAATTTATCATCAGTACCTGACCTCACACATGGGGGTAAATCCCTACCACCACCCACCAAATTGTGTGAAAAAGCTATCACAGGACAAGGCAAAAATTGATTCAAAACAATGAGGTCCAAAATGGAGAAGAAGAGGTCATATCTGAAAAAGGTGGCAGAGATAATATTCAGAACTTTCTGTAGTTAGCCATGTATGTATAAATCTATAGGATTGCATGATTACCCAATATAAACTCATCAAAATGTCCTACAATGAAAAAAAAAATGATTTTTCCAATGAGACCAGGGAACACTGGAAATGAAAAAAGCTGAAAGTGTAATAACAGAACATTATAACTGCAGAGCACTGTACAGCTGATGACATGATGTAGTGTCACTCAGAGCTCCACCTGTGAAAATTCCATACAATGATGGATTGTGTCTCTATTGCTTTACAATAACGCTTCTTGTGCTAAAATAAATAAATGGGGATTTTCGACCATCTCCCAGCAGAGGCCCAGCAGACGAGAATGGACAGCACAATGACTGACCTCCCACCATGGTCTACCGCACACTGCCACGTTGGGACTGAAAGAGGTCACCAAGCTCGGCCCATATAAATATTGATTTAAAGTGTATGTAGAGGAACTTCACTCATTTGCACAATATTGGTATTCTAGATAAACAATTTAAAGCATTTTCTTATATATATTTAATAACAGCAAAAATTACCCAGTGATCCTTCTATAGAGCTTCTGAACTTCTAGTGCTTTCGACCTCTTCTGCACTCTTATCTGCTACATTGGTTCCAGCTATTGGTCAGAACTACAGAACAAGCCCCAAGTTATGGGACATTCAGAATTATGAGGCCACGTGTTCTTGTTTCCACCCCAATAAAAATAAAACAAAAAAAACTTTATTGATACAAGCAAAGAGGACACGCTACCCACATTTCCTTCAAGCCAGTATCAGCAGGAGATGGGGGTGAAATGTCCTCTTTGCTTGAAGCAATGTAATCAATCAAGTCAATTATTTCCAAATGATCTAAGATTGGTGGACACAAGCCAAAAACTGGTCAACACAGGCACTAAAGTTGGATTCATACATGCAAAGTACAATACCTTTTGTGTACAGGTTTGGGTTTTTTACAACCCATGGATGTCTAAACTAAGGATGTCTCCTTTAATAAATGCCCATGTTTCTTTCTCTATATGAGTGGCATTTTTTAGGATAAAACAAAAAATATTACAAAATACCCCAAAACAGTAAAGAATATCATATTTTTAGATTAGCAGGCCATGGCATAGCTGGCGTATAATTGAACAATGGCACCTGCATTCTATAGACAGACCAATGATAAATTCCATATGCACAGATTTTGTTCATCTGTGTGATCATACGTTGATATGCATTATTAATCAAGCTCGCATTTTATGCCACGTGCAGGACTACAATCAGATGCTGCATTGGTGTTTCTCCCTCTGTATTCTAAGCCTCCATCAGGCTGCTCGGCTATATTTAAAGTGACAGGCTGCTTTTTACTGCTCTATATCATTATATTCCCCTCTGTCACTCCACTCAGCACCACTGACAAGTAAAAGCAGTTGAGTGGCAGGCAGATTACAGGGAGTTTGGAATCAATCTTGTCTGAGAAAATGACTTGGAGCGCAGAGATGCAGCATGCACTTATACAAGACACGCACGCATTGCCAGCATCCCTGCAGTGCCAACAAAACCACAGTTGGCAAGAAAACAACCCCTTTCCATTAGGCTTATTAACCCTTAGCTGCTGTCAGGCATCACGCCCAATTTTTTAATAAAGAAATGCATTCTGAATTTTTAAAACAAATTTTTTTTTGTGGGTTGAAATGCCTTGAAGCACTAGACCAACGTTCCGTATGCAGCAGTCCAGAACTCCGGCCATTTTACAATGCTCCAATCAAAAGCATTGTCTCCAAACTGTAAGAGATGTTAATTGGAGTATTGTGCAAGGGGCGTGCCAGATCATTGGAGACCCGAAAGAGGTAATATGTTAAAAATAAAAATTTTTAAGGGATTTTTTTTTTTTGGAAAGGGAGGATCCTGTGCTCTAATTTTAAACTTTTTCCACTGTATTTTTTTTTTGTATAAAAACAAATTAAAATGAGGGCCATTTTTGTCACAAGAGAAGACTTGAGACTCATCTACTAAATGATCCGTTTTCTTTAATATTGACCTCCATGAACCAGTCCCCCCACCCGCTCAATTAAAGAATAGGCTTTTTCAATCAGCGTTGCATCAACATATCAATCCACAATTGATGAGAGCATCCTGCTTCTAAATAGATGTTTGTTATCTTCAATATTTTACCCCAATTTAACGTTTAATGTTATAAAAATATTGAATAGTACATGGCGTCTTATAAATGACAAGAGCTTTTTATAGCTCATAGAAACCATTTAAATCCTATAATGCCTTTAAAGGGGACCTATCACCAGATTTTTTTACTTTACATAAAAGGTAGATAACCCATTTTATATTAAGTAAAAAAATTAGATTTTTTTACCCTAAATACAATATCCTTTTTTAAATAAAGAGAAAGCCCCTACCCAATTTTTTCTGACTCGTCACGGCGGGAAAGACTGAATGGGAGCACAGAGCCTCCTAAGCCACATGTCCCAGGAGGCTTCATGCATCTCCTTCTGCACATGCCCAATCTTGAGCATGCACAGATTTGGCTTTTCCCTGCAAAAAAAAAGTGCAGGGAAAAGCCATGCATGCATGCATGTGAAGTACTCTTCTGGGTGACCTAAGCAGAAGACAGAAGACAAAGAAAAAGGATGATGGCACCTGGTGTATCATCTGCACTGGGACGAAGACAGAATCTAGGGAAAAGCAGGAATCGGGAAGGTTTTGCAGAGTTTGGCAAGATTCATATTTTTTACATTTTATTAACCATTTTGCTTTAAACACTACCAAAAATGTAAAGTTTTTCTCATATTAACACAAAACAATTTGCCCAAAAAAATGCAAATGTCCTAATTGTTTTCATCCAAGATTTACCCCTATTTTACTCCAATTGAACAGTTTTTGCATTGGATTCAATTAAAAAATATTTTACATTTTTGCTAATTGAATACAAAATAAAAAATATGCATATTTTGGGTAAAAATTGGGTAAAGCTGAGCATAAATAAACCTCAATAATTTTGCTCAAGGTATTACGTGACCATTCAACAAAACCTCATTGAATATATCTGCAGTGATAATGAGTATCATTTTATGTTTCTGCTTACGTTTCATCCAGTTGATGAACCTATTTATACAATTTTCTGAATATTAAGTTGATCTACAATGTGAGATAAAATTAAATAGCCGAAATGGAAGGCCTCAGGCTGTCCTAGAAGGGTTAAATCTTTGTCACTTTCTAGACTTGCAGTCTTTGCAGTCATGGGAGTTGTGCCCTCCAAATAAATTTCAGCACTTAAAGTGTAATCTTCATAAGGTGTTTGGGTTGCTGTGGTAACGTGGATCGCAGGTTGTTACATTCTTGCCAGGGCCAAGGAATTGGCATTTTGTTGAAATCCTCTTTTCAGCATGAGAACAATTAATGGGAGCAGCTGACATTGGCTGGGCAGCGTGTCTCCGCATATTGTCTATTCCGCTGTGCATGGATTGATTCTTTCAGCCAGGGATTCCTCCAATGAGCTATGCAATAATACTGACTTATATAGGAACATAGATACTATATCTAAGGAATTATTACTGAACCCAAACACAGAAAGAAATATATTTTTGGAAAAGAAAAAGAGAGAATCAGTGTTAAATTACATTAATGATTAGCAACAATTTTTTTTTTTCGCTTTTGGAAGTGGTGTGAAAATTTGGTAAAATTTTACTAATTTGGTAAAAATCCATTGGAATCAATAATGAAAAGGGATATGAGGTTTTCATAAGGTTTTGAAGCTTATGATGGGCTTTCAATGTCTCCTGAGGGTTACAAAAGCTCCTTTCACTAAACTGAGACCTGTTCTTGTGCTAAGCAATGCACCCTCCATTTTCTCTTTTTTCCACATTTGAAAACCAGACATTTTTAAAGTATTTTGCAATGCGATTTAAGTCAGCCTAAGCAAGAAACATTTAAATACGTGCACATAAAAATTTACTATGTAGAAAGTTTGATGAGCAAAATTGAAAGTTACCAGTTTTGCAAAAATCTTTTTCTATTGACGGTCAATGCAACCAATTTGTAATAATTATTAATTAAAATGGTTATTTAATGCTAATGATTAGACCGATACTATGGCGACTCTGTCCTCCCTGTTTGCTCATCCTTATAACCATTGTTATATTTTAGAAGAGAGTTGAATGGAAAAAGCAGATCAAAAACTAGAATCGAAATTCATATTTTGTAATGAGACGTGCTTTACCTGGTAATGACAAGTATAGTATGGCTCAGCCAATCTGCTAACTGGACAATGACAATGGCAGCATTATTGGCTGAACTATACCAAAACAGTCAATGATAGGTCAGCTGACTATGTTCAAAAAAATTGGAGTAGCCGTAGAACCAATAGGATTACATTTTTCCCTGATACAAAGAAGTTTACATAAACTCTTATAATGAGTAGTTTTTATTGTTCAAATTTCCAACAGTAAATAAATCCAAATCTTTTGGCAAGGTAAACCAGGGATATTTGTGCAAAATCAGATATATATTTCAAATGACGGGTGATTATCAGGAAAATCATTACCATTTCAAATAGCACTAGTTTGCATTTTTTTCCAGTTCAGGTAAGCGTACCTAAACTCAGAATTTTCACTTTACATAAAAGGGTAGACAACCCTTTTATGTAAGATAAACATTCTGTTGTTATTTTTTTTTTTAAGTGCAAACACCCTTTTTTTTTAAAAAAAAAAAGGGTGCTGCACTGCCACCTAATTCTCGATTGCCTAGGCAGTCGAGAATGAATGGGAGCGCAAAGCTTCCCGGGATAATTACGTCAGGCATTCTGTGCATCCCCAAGCATCTTTTTGTGGTCTTTCTTTTTGCAGTCTCTCTTTTTTTTTTTTTGAGCTAAGAGAAAAATTTGCCGATCTCATGCATGTGCATTTTTTTTCATCCTACGTCACCCGATCACGCGCCTGGGTCAGGTGACGTAGGAGGGGGAACCCAGAAGAGAAGATGCAGAGAAGCCACGTTTTGAGCGCCGACTCCGGGACAGATACCCGGACGAAGTGGGAACCGATGCAGGACACCCTGAGAGCGTTGGATTGTCCTGCGGGATTGAAGGTGTTTTTTTTTTAGTTCCTCTTTTAGTTACAGTTTTATGTTAATTGAGAAAACACTTCTGTATAAAGTACAAAATTTGTGTTAGAGTTAAAGCCCAACTAAACTCAGTTTATCCTCACCTGTGCAAATTACATCCCAGGTGCTGCCATTTTGCTCCTCCGTCTCGTTTTGATCTTCATTTATCTAGATTGGCCTAGCCAGGAGGTCATGGGAGGGTACATGGGTGTTCAATCTCAGGGAAGTCGAGGTGTACCAGGTATCCCGACATTCAGCGTTTGGCTGGACATGCATAGCTCAGCAAAATTAACAGTTGAAAGCAGCAATCAAGCAGGTAGGAATGCTTATTGCAGGGGGGGAATCACCTGTCCTTTTATGCAATAAAGTTCTGCCTAATCACTTTTCTTTTAAATGGAACTTTAGTCCAACTTTATTATTAGCGATAAAAATTAGATTAACACTGTGCTTGCAGTTAGCGCTGGGGTTAAGATTAGGGTTTCTCTGCTCCTCATTGTCCAATGCCATGTTTGTAGATAAAGGATTTTTTAGGGCACACTAAGTTATTTGAAATAAGCTTCTCTATTCCTCAAGAAACCTGAAAAAAGTGCGTACCAACCTTAAAAAACCCAAACCTTCTAATTTTACCTTCTGCTTTGTCTCCAATACATGCTGATTGATGACCAGAAAATGCTTTTTGCTCATCCATATTTGTTCAGCTAGCTTAATTTTATTGTAGGGAATTACTTCTGTCGCTTCAAGAAAAGCAATACCAAAAAATAAGCAAAATAAAAATACCCCCTTTTCCCAGTTACACTATCCAGGTCCTTCTGGGCTCTCATAGTGCTACATGCCATGTAGGTTATTGGCAGAGAAAGTACAAAAGTTCCACTATCTGCACTGCTTGTATAATGGATGTGACAGTTTGTTTTTATTTCACTTTCTGGCTGTCAAACTTGTCCTGAACCTTCTGAGAACGGATGAGCAAGGAAAAGCCTCAGATAGGGGTCTGTCCGCTGCGCCCTCCCACAGTGTAAACACCGTACACAATGCAGAGGTGTGAGGTACAAAGTAAGTCTCAGAACTTTCTCCAAGTGTAAACACCGAGAGTCCTTCTGAGCCAGGAGATAGGACTTTATCTTCAGATATTCTTTTCCTGGTAATATAAACAGAAAATAATACAATGAGGTGTTACATATCATTTAATCTTCAAACCTTCCGCTCAGATGCATCCAAAATTAATTTCTCATAACAGATGCCATTTTCCATGATACGTAAAGTGAATAGGAACTGTTTGTCAGTTTGGCGAGTCTAACAGAATCCCAACAATCCATTCCATGCATCTATATTGACTGCTCAATTTTTAGGTGTTGATTACCATTTTTTTGGAGATATGAATTACCTGCTGTGCCTAGCTTGACATGAAAAATGATAATTACAAATTTAAAATGGACCTAATAGTATATATAAAAAAGAAAACTCTACCTAAGTTCCTGTGCTGTATGCCTATTCCTCACTCTTATCAGTTATGTTGTCAGGGATGTTTTGGAGCAATGCGGCACCCTAGACACCCCATGTGCCCCACTTGGCCCCCTGTACAACCACAATTACTGCTTCCTTTTACTTTCTCATATGCCGAGCAGCTCAAGGAAGCATAATATTATATTCCACAATATGAATTGGGTTGGAATTCCCATTTTATTGTAATGGAACAGGTAGGTATGGCTATTATTTCACTCTTTCATGTGCTGCTTTGTATATGGGCTGAGGAAGGGAAACATTGGCTGTTGCGATTAAGAGCAGGCAGACAGCTGGGCATGCCATGAACTAAAATGTCATACCCAGTCAACAATTTACAATGTCTATGCCTCAGAATGGCTACGTGTATTGTTTGCAGAGAACTTGTTATATGTGTATTGTTACTGACATATAGAAGTCTTGTTGAATACAAGAAGTGATTGAGGTGTTCTTTAGTGTTGTCCTAGGGTAACAACTAAGGCAGTAGATATGGAAATAAGTCACCCAAGAAATGTGACATTGCTATTGAACCATAAAGAAAATCATTCTAAACAGAAAATTCATACCTCCATTTTCTCCAAGGACTAGCTTTAAAAGTTTGTTGCTCATAGTCGAGTGTTGCTTTGCCAATATCTAACATCCACCCAGGGATACCCAAAGCTTGCAGGGGAAATTCATTAGATCATCTGAGCCCAATTTGTTGAAGACTCTTTCCATGTAACTTGAAGACCTGGTTTCAATACTCTCAATATTTCCACATGTGTGCAGATCCACGGGCTGACCATTGCACCCAGCTTTACCTATAGCATACACAAGTGTACCCAGGATATTGGTGTTGGCTGTCTAAAGTTGATACAGTTGGATATTGTCTCAGCTCTTGGATCTATGGACAGTCAGATCAAAAGGATTGTGACCAGAACATCAGGTTACAGAGAAGGGCCTCCCAACAAATATAATCTTTCTCTTATACAAAACACCTTCCCAGTCATTGAATATAAACATCACAAGACCAATATGGAGTGAGAAGATTGAAAGAGATTTTCACCTCCATTATCCCTCAAAGAACCAAAGATTTTTACACCAAGAATGCTGCCAAATCCTACTTCATACAGTTGGGAATTGCATTACAACATACATTATATTATATCATATTATTGGCCCACCAAATCTTATTAGATATCATGAAGGAATAACCAGAAATCCAAAAAAAAATCTATATGCTAAGCTTGTGTAAAATAAATATATTAATTTGCTTTCATTGGATCGAATGCTTTTTTTTGTCCAGGGTGTAAGCCAACTCAAATAAAGATCTTAGGTTTGGTAAAAGTGGGTTATGAAGTGTGAATTTTTGTTAAAATAAAAGAGTTCAAAGCCATAGTATTTTCCAGTACCCCAGAAAGAGGAGCTACTGCTAGGGATGCCATCAAAATACATTTTAAAAAATATATTATATAAATATATTTAAAGAATTGCTGTTAAAAAAAAAATAAAAATAGATGTAAATCTGAATTGCATTACATTAGGTTTGCTCTGTACTCAATGTAGCCATAACAATTGCTATTTCTTTTAACTTTTTTTTCATTCTTTGTTGTATCTCAGTGCTGCCGGACTACTGCAGTGTCTTTGCACACCCTTTCTGTCTAAAGGTGGTCCAGTGAATGTTGTTTGAGAAGTCCTCTCCAAATGATGGCCATCACACCTACTTGTACGACAAGTGTTTGAATTCACATCCCCATGCCCTAAAATTATGAACTTCAAGTGTCTCCAGAGAAAGCTATTGTTGATATTCAGCATACATAGACATTGTAGACCAGCTCCTCCAACCATGTAGTCGCGGTTTGGTGAAAACCCTTTTCTGTTCCCCCATGACTGTGCCCCAGGTTACAAAGCCAGCTCCATAAAGACATGGGGTCACCAGTTTGGTGTGGAGGAACTCGAGAATCTTGCACAGAGTCCTGACCTCAACTCTAGGTCCCAGGTTTGAATATCTATCTGCAAGGAATTTGAAGGTTCCTCATCTTTAAATGGGATTCCCCTGGGTACCCCGGGGTGCTCCCACATTCCAAAAACATGCTGCTAGGTTAGTTGGCTTCTCCCTAAGTTGATCTTAGACTGTAGTATGGTAGGGACATTAGATTATGAGCCTCTTTTGAGGATTTGCACAAGTGGGGCAAATCCCCACAGACACTCTTTAAAATCTAATAGAAGACTAACTAATATAAAAATGATTCCTTAGAATATGCAAAGTTCCTAAATTACCAATGTTTGACTAAAAACTTTGCAGTTTCACCATCACAAATAAAGAGCGAGTTATACACAGTCCAAGAGTTTGTCCTTGGTCTGCCTAATCAAAATAGATAATATTTTGATGAAATGATAACTCCAATTGTTTGCTAGAGAGAGCAAACCTTATGTGTAGGAAGAGATACTGTTTACTCCTATTTAATATTATGTTTTATATTATTATTTTGGCATTGATATATGTTCCCCATAGCAGTTCTCCAGTTTTTAGTTCCTTTTGTATGACCTTATCTTCCCTGATCTTTCCATATTCTGCTAGCCTTACATATACCTAAATTTAGATAACAAGATTCACCCCCATAGACTTTGTTGGGGTTCCCTGAAAAGTTTGCAACCTTTAAGCTAGACTTTTTTGAACTGAATCCAGGCAGATTCCCTAACCTTTACTTTTTCCTCTCTCTAGAACTGAACAACAAATCGAACTGTTAAGCTTTAGCACCTATAAAAACATTGCTGGTTTTATATAAAACATTCAGTTCTGTACTGAAATAAAAAGGTGTAAGCAGTCACACATTTCCTCCCCCTTCCCTTTTCTGAAGAGCCATGCCTTGTGAGTCTATATTGATATAATTACTACATTCTGAAGTCGTTCTTTTCAGACAGTAGCACGCAGAGGTGAGAAATGGGCTAGCTGAAGGCTGGCATAATCACACGTGTGGCTAGAACACACTGTGAGCACCTCATGTCTCTCTATTTCTCACTGAAATAGACTGCAGTGCCGTTGGCTAATTCCATTGTAGGCCAACTCCACATGCTAACATCTCAACGGAGTCTCAGTTTGGGCTCACGTCTGCTACCCATCAGTCTCAGAAAAGCCATCTTTCTTGAGGTTTTCCTCCTGGAGCGTAGAATTTCCACCATTCCCCTTCCCGAAGCTCCTTCACTCTTCTCTCATGTTCACCCGTGTTCCAGTCTTTACACTGCATTCGATTAGCACCTTGCTGTTCTAATCCACTCCCCAGCTGCCTGAAATTATCACCCCATTTTATTCAAGACTTGGCTTTCCTCTCCTCCATCTATCAATAGGCCCTGATATTTCTCAGAGAAACCTGAGCCCTCCAGCCACCTCTCAGACTCTCCTTTTCACGTACACGTTTGCTGCGCATATCATTTTCACTCCATCTATCTCTCCTTCTTACTAAGGTGCAATTGTCTTGTTGAAATTCAGACCTGAGGCAAGACAGACAGAGAAAGAGAGAGAGAGAGCGGGAAAGGGGGGTAAACTTTTTCTAGCTAGACAGTACTTAAGCTCTGCTGCTGGAGAACTTCCCCTTAATGCAAAATATCAGATTGACATTGCTTAAATTCCATCCACAAGCATTTATCAGCTTGACCACACTGGTCTCTGGTGTAATATGCAACATTTCAGCTCCAGTCAACCAGATTTTTAAAAATAAGAGTAATACAGTAACCCAACCATGTGTGTACAGAATATAACATTGTGGTGTTCAAGAAAAATGGCTGATTTAATTATTTCACAACTCTGTATAGCACACAGAAAGTGGAGGTGCTTCATTTTAGCAATGTAGTCTCTCACCTTGTGAAGTGCTACAGAATTACAATATTGCAGTTTGATCACTGGGAAAGAGGAGACTGGGAAAATGCTATCTTCTGTTTGAAGCAGACTGCTGATGAGATATCCACTTTGCAAGATCATTGGCTGTACTTCTTGGAAAGCCTTTGCCAAAAAAGTAAATGATAAATATGATGACTAGGGGTACACAGACACAATCTAAAATTCCAAAAAAATTGCATTGCTTTTGTTTTGTAATAGTTATTTGATCACCTGTCAATGCTGGTATGAAGATTAATGGCTTTGTTGATAATCACTCTGGGCACTCCAGTTTCCTCCAACATCTTAAAAACATGCAATTAGGGTTAATTGTTTTCCCCCCAAATTGCCCTTAGACGTTGTGACTATGGTCGGGTCATTAGGATCATGTGATCTAAATATCAATGTTTCTACCATTCATAAATATTTTACCCCAAATTCACATATTTGTCACATTGACATCAAATAGAAAAATGTATGAAAAATGAGCAACAATTTATTAACAACTTCTCCAATATATCCAGTGTGTAGAATATTGAAAAAAATTTGGTAAAAATTGGGTTAATACTGGGTAAACCGATGTGTACCAAGAAAGAAAAATATTTATCAAATAAGACCCAGTGTAGAATATAAAAATAAACATATTAAAATAGGAAAAAGTAAAACCAGTAACAGTCATCGGCCCATCCTATATTTTTATCTTTTCTGTTTACATCAATACAAAATTAAATTTTGAGCCATTTTGGCCATTTTTTGGCCAGGATAAGTGAAAAGAGCCTCTGTGCTGCAAAATAATTCCCTAATTCTGATTGCATCCATCAAGATGCTGCATTTTACAGAAAATTTCAAATTTCTGCAAAGGGCAAAAAAAATGTGCTTAATTCACTCATTCATAATTGCTTTATTATTTCAATTATTACTTTCTGTCACTATCACAATGGTACACAGACAGCAGTATAAATTATTTAAGGTTTTTGCTCTTGTTCCAGAACAAAATAAAAAAATGTGTGTTCTGGAGTTGGACGTTAAGGTACAGAATGTATAAATGTTTTCATGCAAAATTTATCCAATTTTTTATCCAAAACATACACATTTTTCATGTTGGATTCAATTAGAAAATATGTGAATTATTTTTTTCACACATTTCATCATGTTTTACCCAAATTTTGCGCATTTTTAAATTGCATTTAATAGTAAATGTATGAAAAATGGATTCACACATTTTCTAATTGAATCCAAATTAAAAAATGTGTAAAATTTGGGTAAAATTTTGGTGAAACATAGGTGAATTATTATTAAACCAGAAATGTTTTTGAGTATTCAGTAGAGTACAATTGAGTGTTGAGTAGAAGGTTTCTATTACAGAAGTATCACAAGAAGGAAAGAGTTACATTCCTTAGCAGCTGTTCCATGCCATGTCCTCCTGTCAAATATGGAATTACATTTCTCTGGTTTTCAACTGTCTTAATCTGTATTTCTAATAACCACGGCTGTCTGTTTTAAAAATATTGACACCGCTGTGGCCTTCTGCTCCACCCCCCCCCTTCCCAACCCCACACCCATCACCTCCCCTATTTCCACACTATTGCCAGAGGACTTTTGGCTGAACCTGAAAGAGTGCGAACACAAGTAACTTCTTGATAGTTATCTGAAGAATTTCTGAATCAGCGTCCTGTGACGGGAGATCACCAGCCGAGGAAAGTGGGGGCACTAATGCGTCTGCTCTGGGGTAACAATGTTATTTCAAACAATCTGATTTGGGAATTGTGTGTCCTGAGAGTGTGAGTCTGATACATGCTACCAAGAGATTTCCCAATTTACTTAAAGACACAACCACTGTGGCTTGCCAAATGAAATCCGAGCTATGACTAACAGTTTGAATTTATATTAGAAATAATTATTTACAATGAGCCTTTTATTTTACACTTGGACGTTCTGTGCAGTAGTTAACGGGACCTTTATTACAGATTTCATGCAATGCCTCCAGCATTGGATATCAGCTCAAAAATTACGTAGAAAGGTCTGTAAATTTTACAACATTAAATAGCTGAAATTGAGGTCCGTGTTTAGAGATTTTAGTACCAAAATCAGTATTGGGCACTTGCAGGTGAAATACAGAAAAAGCAAAAATATTAAAAGGTTAAGGTATATTAAAGTAGATGTAAACTCAATCATAAAATGCACTGAGAGTAAAAAAACAAAGGTCGTTCAAGTTGGCCGCATGTACAGGAGTGCTGAGCGAGTGTAGTTACATCCATTTCCTTTCCATCACATATTCACTTATATCTAAAATGAGTATGGAGTACAAACTCTCCATTGAATTCAATTGAATTTGATAATGATTCTGCAATGCATGTCAAGTCTGAGCAGAGATGTTTCTTGTGGCACTGGGAAGATGCATTGCTAAGATTTCCCTAGTACAGGGACAGATTGGCATAAAAATGTAAAAAATGCAAAAGCGAACTTGTACAGCATCGTAAGTGAGATAACTTACACTATAACACCTAAAATATGTGGATCCCCATCAAAATGATTGAGTTTCCAGTGAAAGGTCCTGGTAATTCTCCATCATACAAAGACATTGCAGACAATGCTCTTCCAGCCTTGTGGTCAAGTTTGATGAAAACCCTTTTCCGTCCCCTCATGACTGTGCCCCGGGGTACAAAGCCAGCTCCATAAAGATATGGGGTCACCAGTTTGGGGTGGAGGATCTTAAGTGTCCTGCACAGAGCCCTGACCTCAACCCTACTAAACACCTTAGGGGTGAATTGAAATGGTGAGCCAGGTCTTTTCATCCAACATCAGTACCTGACCTCACCAATAGGGCAAATCCCCACAGACACCCTCCAAAATCTTGAGGAAGTCTGGAGCATTTTGTAGCTACAAGAGGGGGCAAACTCCATGTTCATGACAATGGGGGAAGGAAGAAGGATTTCCATAATAGTGGTCATCGATGCAACTCCATAATAATGACCATGGTTTTGGAATGCGATGCCCATTAATCTCATATAGGTGTGATGGTCAGGTGTTTGAGCCACATTGCTGTAATATTTTATCTAGATTAGATGTTGTAAAAAAAAGTAAACTGTAATATTTCTTTTTACACACATTTATTTTAGAAGAAATTACATACATGTCAAATTAGCCCATATGTTTCCGAGACTCTTCATATTTGGATGGCTGCCAACCCTTCAGTACAATTGAAGATATGACTTTACAGTCCTTCCACAAAACATAAAAAAACATATTATATTTCCATGTTCCCACAATCATAATACATTCTACCTGTTAATTCACAGTAACCGTAATTGGTGTAAATGTTGTCATATTGGAAAGCAGGTGTTACCGACAATTTTATTATATAAATTTACCATGTTCAGTAGGAATAGTGCAAAGTCATTTTGGCTGAGTATATTTTTCGTAAATAAATTTTATATAAAAATTTCATTGTTTTAAGTATTTAGGGTCATTTAGTTTAATTTATTTAGTATTCTTTGTACCTGTGGTATTTTTACTGTTATTTTTTGTTGTATTTTTGTTATTTAATATTTATTTGTTTATAGTTGCCTTAAAGTGATTATTCTATTTTATTTTGTGTTTTTTCTTTGTTTTATGAAAAAAAGCATAGACTATAGATAATCCATTTTTGGCTCAGTTCAGACCAGCTCATTATAATGTGCTGCAGCACAAATTTACTTTTAATGGTAGTCCACTGTCATAGTTGTTTCTTTGAATTAGGTTAAACTATATTCAAAGGTTTTAATTTTTTTAATACAGTATATTTATTTATATATTGAAAGTGTATAATTTTCTTCATCTCTTTGGGATCATCTCTTTCCCCAATGGCAAATACTATTTTATTCCTTGGTGGTATTATGTTTAACATGACATGAATGACCTGACTATGACTGTTGTCCTTAGTTTGGGCCACTGTAGTATTTTGAGTTTACCAGCAAAATGAAACAACTTCACAGCTATGGCTTGGATCGGCCAGGATCCACATTATCCAGTTCTTGTTTGTGTAATTGGCTTGTCAATCCATATTAATGGATCCCAGCAAGAAATGTGTAAACCCAAAAGAATAATTCCATCCAAACCAGGCCCCAAATTATGATGCCATGTGAATATCTACCAAAAGAACGGAGAAATCAGCAAAGTTGGGTATTAATTTGCTTTAATGATGCTTTTTTGACTGGGGGTAAAGGCTAAGGTTCCATTTTGGTTTTTAACACTTTTTTCTGGTCATGTCGGTGTGATAAAAATTTGGCCACCTGATCATTGGTTTTATGACTTATGGTTATGGTGAAAAGTGTCTTTTTATGAGGTACATGGGTGGCACACCTTCACACCTTGCAGAATCTACTTCTTTTGCAGGTCTCAATATTTAGTCAGTTATATCATAGGTGTAAAAGATGCTTCTTGTGCTGGATGACTCTTGTATAGATGTTGTATTAAAAGCTGCGCGGAGATCAATTTGCAGACCGTGAGTCCTGCATCATTTACTGTGATTCCTGTTCTAATCAACGTCTAAATGGCTAAGTCAATTCTGGACAACCAGCTCAGTAAATTGTTTAACATTGGAGATCCACAGTCCAGTTCTCCTTTGAAACATTCTAATTGTGAAATGGTTTGTTAATAACAACAGACCAGTGTTAAAGCATTTTCTAAGTTGATCTATAAACATGACACATGGCAACAACCATGTTGAGGGCATAGAAACCCATAATAAGCAGTTAAAGGTCAAACTACTGAAATCAAACAATGATTTGCTATAGGATGTTTGGTGCTGACTTTTTGGCTCCATTCAAAAGAAAGTGAAGGTCTGGAATAGATCGTATCAGTGGGTCCAATCTCAAAACTTCTAGTAATGGACACACATTTGCAAGTCATATAAACTAAATTAATTTTAGATACAAAGGTTTGACAATGGGACAACACCCCACACGCACATCAGCTCTCATTTCAGTATGTAGTATTATTATTGCTTTACTCTCAGGAACATTATTGTTGAAGTAGAATTCATCATGAGAGCATATATAAATTCCCAGGAAATTCATATATTTCAAAATAAATATGTGCAAATGAATGCATTTGGGCCAGAATAGACCCAGAGGCAGAATACATGATCTCAGGTATGGAAAAAGAAAATGGATCTTGGAGTTACTATATTTGGTGGCCAAACAATTCAATCTCACCATTGGGAAGTCAACTAAAGCATTCGTTTGTAAATGAGATAGTAGGATCAGGCGTGAGTCTGGTGAAGCTTTTGGAGCATATTCTTTATTCCCTGGAGCTGTCTCTATCCTGCCGCAAGGCAAAACTCAATATGGCCTAAAAAAAAGAATAGAAGTGAACCTGTATAACATTTTTCAACTTTTTAAAAGTGACACAACAAGATGTTCAGTACTACTTTTATTAACCCTTCATTGGGTTCCTAGTTTTTACTTTCTGTGGGTAATCTCCATCAAATGATTTCATCCTGTCCAATGAGAGTAACCTTAATGGTCGCTATGACAGCTTAAATGGACATTGGAATGTCTACTGCAAAGGATTACTATAAAGTTTGGGAATTTCAGACCTCAGTTACATTTTAAAGCCTAATTATTATTAGAAAAGGACTTGGCTTATGAATGTATTCACAGGGATTTTGTAGTTTTTGCTCATACCTGTTGGTGGGTTTGCTGTCATCCTCCTTGATCTGTTCACTGACCAGGCAATGCACAGAACAGTGATGACGTCCCTACTACTTGTAGGAAGCAATAATTACATTCTTAAAGGAACTTGATGCACAAAATGCAGATTTATATCCTTTTGGGCTATTGAGAATTATATTTAAATGAAAGGCTTTGTTCCTAGACAAAGGATATATCAAGCAGTATATGAGTTTTAGTCATTACTAACCTTTGAAGCTGCAGGAACTCAAGAGCAATTCACCCTCCAACATCACAGCTAAAGCATTGATGTCATTAAAGTCAGTTTCTCAGCATCTTTGTTCCATCCCAAAGTGTCTCAGCCTATTTTGCTGCCCCCTCCTAGCAGAGACTAACAAGCTCTACTTTATTTCTGAGTTATAATTTCTTAGCAATAATTAACTTTGTTGGTATTATTGGTGTTATATTTCACACTATGAACCTTTTTACCTTGAAATGTATGCAAAAACAAATGTTGGATGTCTATTTTTTTTTTGTTTTCATTGGTAAAACCTATTCCTCTTCTTGTTCTGGTAACCAATGTTGCTGGGATAGAAGGTGATGGGAAATCCAAACGTTTTGGCTGAAGGGCTAGTTGAAGCACATGGACTGATACATGATACTGCATGTCAACTTGTGTTGCATTGTGGCAGCTCATGACCGGGGTAGCTTGGAACTTCTACCCAAAACCTTCCCCATTTAACGTACTACCGGCAAAACTTTCACACCCGAATCCCCCTACCTGCTTACCAACCATTTCTAACCACCAAAAATACACAAACACCAAATTATGGACTTATGTTGGCTGGCAAGCAGCCGTTTATTTAACAATAATTAAATAGATAACAAATAAATAATTAACCACAAATGGAAAACTAAATAAATAACCCAATTTCGAACGTTTAAATGAAAGCATAAAATGTTTTGATTTACAAAAGTGACACATCTTCTCTCTCCGATTTCCAGGTGCGAAGTGAAGAGCCGAGATATACGGGGTTTACCGTGACATGGGTGCAGGTGCCGGTTCGTGCGGGCGGAGCGGCAGGAAATTCAAATCATTTTGTATTGGATTCAATACAAAATGGCTGTAATGAGTCCAATACAAAGAAATCTTTATACAATATATATTTAATTATATATATTAAATATGCTACTGTACAGGTATATTACATTTTTAACTATTTTTTTTATAAAGTTTATTGTTAAAAAAATAAATGTATTAACTATTGGACATATTTTGGGGAGTTATGCCTGAGAATTATAGCCTACAATGTAAAATAAATTTCCATGCAAAAAATTGTAATGCTTTTTGCACGGAAATTTGGACAGAATCAGACCGCTGGGGGGTTAACTAACACTTTCATTACCCCCTTTTACTAATTCATAACCATAAATAACAATAGCCCTTGTCTTATACAACTCCAACCTCCCAGTTATACACCCAAACAACCTGGCTGCAGGTCTCCGAAGGCAAAGTCTGCACCCATCAGAAATTTGAACTCCTCCAACCTCTCAACCTTGGCCCCTAGCTGCCCAGCACCACCTCAGGAGCCATGACCTTGAGTTCTTCATAAGGGGGGATGCCACCAATGAGGATCCCTCCTGCCAAAATCCACCACTTTAACATGAACCACTTCAACCTTGCCTCCCAGGACCCCAACCGCCAAAACCACCAAACATGGCAAATTTTGTTAAACTAAAAAACAGGGGTAGCTGGGTGGGAACTTTTTCTTACTAAAAGACACCCCTATAAATCTTCCTATGCCTAATCCCCACCTACCTCATGCTCCACACCCTACCATGCACCCTGCCATGTAGGCCCTGCACCTAATATCTTATGGCTATGGGCCTCTCTTTTATTTCATTTCTAATGACCAGAATTCTGCACCATTTCTTATAACCTAAAGCAATGCATCTTTGTACATTGTTGCATGCTGTTTTTCAATGAATGTCAGTTGGCAAAGTGCCTTGGGGAGCCACTTAGGATGACTTTTTGACTTTACTTACACTTTTACTGTACATAAAGAACAAGTAGTAAATACTCCGAATGGCATGGAGTGGAGTAGGTGGGAGAAACGTACACCGGTAATTCTCAGCATATGTTTATGTTCAGTGAGCTCATAATCCAATGGGACTTGATCCCAGTGTCCTTCCATCTTACGCACCATGGAGGTTCTGGCAGGATCTGGTACCGGAGAGAGATGTCTGTGGGTGGCTTCTCTCTGGGAGAGATAATACCATTGATTCTGCCTCAGCTGATTAAACAGAAAAAGAAAACCTCTCCTTAAAGGTCCTGAAAACCTCCAAGAGCAGATTCACTTTATAACACTAAAGGCAATCATGGAGCTCCTGTACTGGTGGGAGGGAGTCGGGACCGAGTCCAAAGAATACTAATAGAAAAGGAAGCAGGGGTTTAATGGTGTGCAGCTGTAATGAGCCGAGGTACGGACAATGGTGCCAAGTCGTGTTCTGGCATGGAATTCCTGTGACGGTATGCACAACCTGATTCCTGAGGAAAAGCATAGTCTAATTTGGAAAATCCTGCTCTCCTCAAATCAAGATCTGTCTGTGAGCCTACATGTATATATATAGAGAGAAAGATAGAGAGAGAGAGAAGAGAGAGAGAGAGAGAGAGAGAGAGAGAGAGAGAGATCACATAGGATATAACTACATATGGATAGATTCATATATACCTTTTACTTTGCAGTATGGAACTTTTAGGAAAGTTTGTATGAGTACAATGACACTTGATTTCCAGTATTCCGAAATAACATCTTTAAAAAACATAACTGAGCTCCATTCAGTGACTGTGCCTAGGCTGAGATGATGCTATTTGTCTACTGCAGGCAGGATGAAGCATTTTCTCAGTTTGCTCTCCATCAGACTTCAATATTGTGCCAGCGTTTCCAACTTTTATAACATGAGAGAACCCTTGAAATAACGTTCAGGTCGTCAGGAAGCCCCTTCTATAATTATATATACAATATCTTCAGCTCACAGTACATTAGTGTGGGGGTCAGTGGGAAGGGTTCTTCTTACATTGTTGGCCAGGAGGAAAAATGTCACCCTTACAGATGGCCAGAAAGCCATCGTTGGTGGCCCTTTAAATGACCTGAGAGGTACAAACTGCTCATTGCTCAAGGAACCCCTAACAACCTCTGGAGGAACCCTGGTTGAGAATCACTGGTGTAGACAATTCACAAGGTGAGAGGCTTCACCTGATCAGACTGTGTCAGACATTTGGAAAAACAATCAATAACTGCACAAGGTCATGTCCAAAGCGACATCTCAGTCCAGCAACTTCATGGTGACTGAATGAAAAAATGGTAAAAGAACGCATTGCCAGGAGGAGCATTGTGATCTCTGTAAGATTTTAATAAATACCTGGAAGAGCCACACTGAAAATAAAGACGCTAGATCCACTTTATAGGTTTATAGCATGAGCTGTTAATTTTATATTTTCACTTCTTTATCCCATATGTGTCTATCTCACTTCATCTTTTTAGATTTCAATGACCTCACAGTGGCTAAATGAAGTAACCGGTTCCTGCACTGATGACATCATTGTAGTAAAGCAGGAATGCTTCAACATCACCTTAACCTTTAATTAAGCGTTCACCAGATGAAGGAACAAAAGGGCCGCAGCTTTTTAGCTCTCACTTTTGTGCTGTCAGAGCATTGTCAGCTGCAGCTCTGCTACGGAAATCTGGTTCTCACAGCTCTTTTTAGATTTTTTTTTTCCTACTGAAATGTGCCAATGGAGTGTTTTCAGGATTTAGTAATAATATTAATATATTGTAGGTTTCTTTAACAGACCTGGCATATTAATTTTGGAGCTATACAAAGAAAGGCTTTTGCTAGGTGAAAGGATTCATATTGTGTGTATTGTGGTTGGTTATTTTGTATTGTTTTATTTTGGAGGTGAAAATGAAGATGAGACACAACGTCGCTGCGTGAAGGTTAGTCATAGATAAAAATTCATTACACTGAATGGTTTAATTTCCTACATCCTTCAATGCGCTGAATGACTGAATGATTGTTAAAGATTTACTACAGACCTTGGAAACAAAGTCAGCAAATGCACAATGAAACCTCATTGGTAGACACTTTGTGGCCCAATGTTTAAAGGTCTTGAGGTTTTGTTTCTTTGTCTTCTTGGCATATTTCCAATGTGTTCCCTACAATACTATACAGCCGCTGCTGGAACTTAGGGCCACCTTTATCCAATGCAGTGAATGCAAGTAAACTTTCGAGATTTTGTGCATTGAATGTGACTTTAATATTCGTGCAATGCCTTTACCTCAAAACTGTAAGTTCCATTGCTTCAGTGAAAATTGTGATACTGAAAGTCAAATTAAATTGTGTTGACAAAAAAAAATCAAGAGGTCTTGCTTTAGATAATATGCTGGATTGTCAATATGTCTTTAGCTGGTTTAATAATACTTTAAATGTGCTTTATTCAACATACGGAGTGGCTGTGCTTACTAATGTGTTATTACTAATGTGTTAGGACAATGAAAGGCTTGGACACTCTAAAGAGAGAAAAGAACCCAACATTTCTTTATGTTTTATATTTTTTACCATTGTGCAATTTATGCTGTGCTGTACACATAGTACATTTAATTCCTGCACTCTGCATGTTGTCTTGTGCTTTACATACTACAGACTCCTAAACCTTGTATGCTGTGCTATGCATTATAACTTACTAACCATTATGATCTGCATTCTGTACTGTATACTCCATACTCCTGAACACTGCACTTTTCATACTGTGATGTGCAATACATTATCCTGACTGCAGGACTTTGAGCAATGTGGTATGTGTTACTTCTGATTGTTATGGGATATAACAATCTTCTGACCATTGCTGATATCCTATAGCATACATTGCATATTATCTGCTTTGGTGAGGTTTACACAATGACATTAACAATAGGCAGGTTCATCTATGGAGGTGGAAGGAAAACTACCTATGGCTTTATGAGGACACTGAGTAGAAAGCCCAGGCCTAGTGATCTCTCTAGTTGGCAACTAATATTTTACATTTTTGACTTTACTGATGGCATAGTGGCAGGAATCCTATGAAGGAGAGTTTTCATGAACTCATGTTCTAATCCAAAAACCCTCAGTGATATCTCAATAGAAGAGGATGAAGAAAAAGACAGCACTAAGTAGTTATGAACCTACCAGTATATTCTAAGCATTACAGGATATCAATATCCAAGGTGGTTGTAGAGAGCGACAACATTACTGGAGACCATGATGAGGGCATCATATTATCAGTTGTGTCAGTGATGTCAGAGAGTAAGGTACCAGACATCTGGCAAATATCGGTAGCCATTTTGGCTTACTCATGCACTTCCCAAACTCCACTAGACAACATCTTTTACAGAAAGTTGCTTATAACGTTGCATTATGATATCAACAACAGTTAGACATTTGAAGGCAATTAATATGAGCAGCTTCTGGTTAAGCTGTCATATTCATCCCATTTCAGGATTCAATGTCCACATAGTTGTGGTTGCTTTGTAAGCTGATCTCATTTGGATCCTGGAAACCATTAAACCCCGGGGCTCTTTGCATGGGGAAAAAGAACCAGCTGTGAAACTCATCAAAAATGGATCCTCGCGTTCCGTAAGTTCTTTTCGTGTGAAGTTATAAGGTAAAGAATGGGTTAAGGTTTCCACTCGGCCTGCAGAGCGCATGTGCGTCAGTCAAATGCACTTCAAGGTTGTCCCACTTCATTACTTGTCTTTCCACATACAGGATTTTTGTGTAGTCACGAAACTTCCTTTTTGGTCCTTGGTGTCTTGTTATCAAATCCAAAAATGTTGTCTCTCAAATGAATCTTATAATGAAATCCTCTTAACCCATGTTACTGCTTGTCAACTCTGGAAAGTCTTGTTAAACCATCAAACCTTTGATTAATGTAGGTATTATCTTAACTCTTTTAACCTAATCCCTTGATTTTTTGTTCTACAAAAATCAAGAATTTTTTATTACTTTTTCATCCTTTAGGTTAATTTTGGTTGTACTAAAATAGTGTAATTATATTGAATGTTCTCCAAAATACTTTCTTTACAGTAACTTTTAGCACCAATCAGTGTTTATTGGGTGCCTGGGATAAGATGGGCACAAAGGTAACAGATGCTACCTTGCCACCTTAATGGAATAGTACCACCTTCCCAGGAACCACAGAAAAGAAAGAATGGTAACCTTTTTGTGTAACTACTACCACCATGCAAACTGAGTTGGTTTGATATTTGGGGTTCCTTGTTTCCACTCCCACTTCCGTTAGAGCTCCTTTAAGGCCAGATAAAGGATCAATGCTTCAAGGAGAAGGAAGATTGCACTTTAACATGCCCAATTTTACCTGCGATATGGGAGAGGGCAGATAGCAAGGCACAAGTATGCCACTGGAAAAAGTCTATTTTGAGCATTGGGAGTTGGGGTTCTATTAGGAAAAGACCAATCTGTGTGTTGTTATGGAATCATCACTAGGAAAAGAATAAATATGTGTGTGGTAGTAAGATCTGACAGGGGAAAAAACAATGTAAGTGTTGAGTGTGGCATCTCACTAGCAAAAGACCAATCTATGCATTGGGGATTTGGATCTTAAAAGACCAATCTATATGCTGGAGGTGGACTCCCACTCAGAAAGAAACAACCTACGTGCTGGGGTTGGGGTAAATCACTAGGAAATACCAATCTATGTGCTGGGGATTTTAATGGGAAATACTAATATGTGTGCTGGAGATGGGTTTTTACTGGAGAAAGAACAATCTGGGGTGTGCTGGGGATTGAATCTCAATGGTAAATGCCAACCTATATGCTGGGGAAAATACCAATCTATGTGCTGGGTCAGGATATCCCTGGGAAATATCAATCCGTATGCCGGGGGTGGGATAACACTGGGAAATACCAATCCATGAGATGGCAGTGGGATCTCAATAGGAAATACCAATCTGTGTGTTTGGGGTGGTATCTCAATGGGAAATACCAATCTATGTGCTCAGGTTTCTCACTAGAGAAAGATCTGTGTGCTGAGGTAGTAGACTAATAAAAAATGGCAATATATGTGATGGGGGAGGGATACCCATAGGAAATACCAATCCATGTGCTGGTGGTAGGATTTCCCCGAGAAATACTAATTTATGTGCTGGGGGTGGGATCTAAATGGGAGATAGCAAACTATGCCCTCAGGGTGGGGTCTCGCTGGAGAAAGACCAATCTGTGTGTTGGGGTGGGGTTCCAATGGGACATACCAATCTGTGTGTTGGGGGTGGGTTTGAAATGGGAAATACTAATATGTGTCCTGGAGGGGTGATATTATTAGGGAAAAAAATAATCTGTACGCTGGCAATGGAATATTACTAGAAAATACCAATCTATGTGCTCAGGGGGGAAGCATTCCGTTAAAATAGGAGGTGGGATTTCACTGGTAAGTACCCATATGTGTGCTGGAGGTGAAATTTTACCACTCCACTGGAAAAAAGACCAATCTGTATGCTGGTGGTGGAATATCACTGGGAAATACCAATCTGTGCTCAGGGTGGGATGTCAATAGGAGATACCAATCCATGTGTATAGGGAGGGAACTCAATGGGAAATGGCAATCTATTTGCTGAACGTGGGATATCACTAAGAATTACAAATCTATGCGCTGAGGGTGGGAGCATTTCATTGGAGAAAAAACTGTGTTTTGGGGTGGGATCCTATTAAGAAATACCAATCTATGTGCTGGGGATAATATTTATTTTTCTTCTAGAGAATACTCCGTTCAGCTAAATTCCTGTTAATAAACTAAATGTAAAACAAATGCATTATTTTATATATTTGATAGATTCTAATGGACTTTCTGCAATGTAATAATTATAGTTGTAGTGTATTCATACAGTGAATCATTTTATCTATTCTGAGATAAAACAATACATGATGGAGGAAATGCTGTAAGTGAAACCAGACAAGAAACAAGAAATCAAACAATATTTTATTTAGTAAAGTTGCAGGAGGGCTTGTTTAGACCAATATATTATTGTCACCAGGGGTGGGAAACCCCTTTAATCTTCCCTCCACAACACTTGTCTATCCCATCTAATCAATCACAAACTTTCACTTCCCTTTCATTCATTGGAAATAAATCTTGGCTACAAAGTAAACCACAGCTGCTGCCCGCATGTGCCCTGAAGGTACAGTATAAGTTACTTTGAAGCCATTGCATGATATATTAGATGATAAGGATTATTTTTAAAGCATGATAATATATATATATGCTGCAAATATTTCAATATAACATCAGCTGCAATAAAATTCACAAAGGAAGAGGTATGCACCAATCATTCTCATAGGAACGTTCATCTTTTTAGTCATTGTAAACCAAATAAATTAAATCTTCAATAAGCTGTACATGTTAACATCATTTTAAAAGTAATTTTCTATCCTTTGAAATCTGCAGCTTTCATAAAAGTCGGTGACTCTGCCATAAAGGTTCATTGAAGAAAACACTCTGCTCTGCCTTCCAAACATGGTAATAGAGGAAAAAGTCAAAGAAGGATTATATTTCAACAAATCCTTCTTAATGGCAGATAAAACTTTAAAAATGTAGCAGTGACATAGCTTGTATAGAGAACAAAGATGTGGGTGGTGCTGAGTAGGCCCATCCACTACAAGCTGCCTGTAGAAAAAAAGTGGGCGGAGACCAGACCAGGCACCCTGCATAGGGAAATGCATAGCTGCAACAACCAGTCTGTATTACAGGAAGCTTCTGCACAACATTGGATTACTGCACAGATCTGGAAGAAATACACAAAGCTCACCAAGATTCCAACTGTAATAAACATGGCGGTGATATTTAGACAATATTTGGTTATCTCGAGGTTTAGTTTTAATTACTCTTTTGTCTCTGTCATATTGTGTATCTATAACTATAACCAAACAGAAATAAAGATGACACTAATGTTCGATTGGCTAGCAGAACCATTCTGTCAGATATCAGAGAACTGAAGCAAGGTTGAGATGTTCCCAGAACCCTTTGGGATGGAAAATACACAAAACTGAAGCCTGAGTAAGTGAGCTGGAACATTGGCTGTGCTCTGGTGTATGCTGCGGATGAGAGAAGAATCTTTAAGGAGCAAGAAAGGGGAAGCATCACAGACAAATCTCAGTCAGAGATGTTAGACTGTTTCATAATATAAAAGATGTTGAATGTGTAAAAAAATAAAGTGCAGATAATGTTGCGGTTTCATTTTAGTGTGAAGAACAGAAGATTGGGAGGTTAAGGTCTATAATATGTTCTTGTTTATGTTCTTGGTATTTTCTTTCTGTTTTTTTACTGATCACCAATATAAGTTGACATTCTACCCACTGACTACCAGTGTAAGAGGCATTCTTCCCTTTGACCACCAATGTAAGGGACATTCTTCCTACTGACCACCAATATAAGGGACATTCCTCCTATCGACTACCTATGTAAGGGACATTCTTCCCAATGACCACCAATGTAAGGGACATTCTTCCTACTGACCACCAATATAAGGGACATTCTTCCCAATGACCACCAATGTACGGGACATTCTTCCTATTGACCACCAATGTAAGGGACATTCTTCCCATTAACCACCAATGTACGGGACATACTTCCTACTGACCACCAATGTAAGGGACACTCCTCCGTTTGACCACCAATGTAAGGGACATTCTTCTTATTGACCACAATATAGGAGACATTCTTCCCATTGACCACCAATGTAAGGAACATTCTTCCCAATGACCACCAATGTAAGAGACATTCTTCCCATTGACCACCAATGTAAGAGACATTCTTCCCATTATCACCAATGTAAGGGCCATTCTTCCCAATGACCACCAATGTAAGGGGCGTTCTTCCCATTGACCACCAATGTAAGGGCCATTCTTCCCATTGACCACCAATGTAAGGGACATTCTTCCCATTGACCACCAATGTAAGTGACATTTTTCCTATTGACCACAATATAGGAGACATTCTTCCGATTGACCACCAATGTAAAGGAAATTCTTCCTATTGACCACAATGTAAGAGACATTCTTCCCATTGACCACCAATGTAAGGGCCGTTCTTCCCATTGACCACCAATGTAAAGGACATTCTTCCTATTGACCACTAATATAAGAGACATTTTTCCTATTGATCACCAAAGTAAAGGACACTGTTCTCATTGAACACCAATGTAATGGGACATTCTTCCTATTGACCACAATGTAAGGGACATTCTTCTCACTGACTGCCAATGTAAGGGCCTTTCTTCCCATTGATCACCAATGTAAGTGGACATTTTTTTCTATTGACCACTAATGCAATTGAAGATTCTTCCCACTGAACACCAATTTTACTGAAAAATACCACTCTAGGTGCTGGGTTGGGATATCCCTGGTAAATATTAATTCATATGCCGGGGGTGGGATAGCACTAGGAAATACCAAGCTATGTGATTGCAGTGGGATCTCAATGGCAAATACCAATCTGTGTGCTTAAGTTTTTTCACTAGATAACAATTAATATGTGTGCTGGGGTAAGATTCTAATAGAAAATACCAATGTTTGTGAGGGGAAGTGATATCAATAGGAAATACCAATCTATGTGCTGGCAGTGGGATTTCACTGGGAAATACTAATTTATGTGGTGGGGGGTTGGCTCTCAATTAGAAATACTAATCTATGTGCTCAGGGTGGGGTCTCACTAGACATACATATTGGGTTCCAATGGGACATACCAATCTGTGTGTTTCAAAAGAAAATACTAATATGTGTCCTGGAGGGGTGATATTACCAGGGAAAAAATTAATTTGTATGCTGTTGGTGGGATATCACTAGAAAATACAAATCTATGTGGTCAGGGTGGAAGCATTCCACTGGAAAACAATCAGTCTATTTACTGGAGGTGGGATTTCACTGGAAAGAACCAATATGTGTGCTGGAGGTGAACTTATACTACTCTGGGTGCTCAGGGTGGGAGCATTCCCCTGGAAAAATACCAATCTGTATGCTGGTGGTGTAATATCACTAGAAAATACCAATCTGTGTCAGGGTGGGATCTCAATAAAAGATACCAATCCTCTGATCACCAATATAATGGGGTATTTTAAACCCCAAGTTCCCATTGCTTGCCCACATGTTTATTTTAAATTCATTTTCAGTATACAGATTATAAACCTCTGATGTGTTCATGTGTAGACTATCAATAGTAAGGTTGCAGGAGCTCCACAAGAACAGCCATAAAAAGCACTAAGAGGTAAAATAACATTTTTGAACATCAATATAGGAAACCCTTAACATGGAACACTTGGTAATCCATCAATTGGCCTTGACATACACATATAAAATACATAATACCCTAAAAATGTAAAATGCATTGAGAAAACCACTAATAAAAATTAGTACTGAAGAATAATAAACCTTTCACAAGCTGACTTTGCTGCCCATGGCTTTTGAAATTATTTATTTTTGTTTTTTGCTGTTAACATTTAAAGCGCTGATTGCATAATTCCCGTCTGTTTGTCATTTCAAAGGAGAAATTGTGAAATGAATAGCTCATCCTGTTCGCTAAGACCCAGCGGAACTTCAACCTCTGAAATTGGGTAATGAAGTAAATTAATGCTATTTATATAACTTGGGCAAGTACAAGAGTTTTTGAAACAATTTTCTTGAACTTCATATATTACCATGGAAACCAACACTTTTTTTTTGGGTGATTAGACTGCAATTAACTGAAGTTTTTAATCCACATATTGTTGTGTTCTTGTGTCATTATCTTTTCACAATCATTAACCAAACACATAAATGCTGAGGTCATACTTTAAGGGAAAATATGGATAATTGAGCCAAAAGTGTGCACCAGTAGGGAACTTTTGGCTGTGCCCACGCTCACATAAATATCCTTTGTGTTTTCTTTTTAAGATGGATTATTCATTCTATAATTTATTCAAATAATCAATTACTGTGCTGACCCTGGAGTAAATTCTTATAAGGTGTCTATTTTCGAAGAACACAACATTATTTTGTTATGTATATTATTTATTTTATTATATTGCAGCATTTTTTTATTTGCCAAAAGTTAATTTATAGCATCATTCCTACATAAACTTGTTGGACATTGCATTCCAAAACCAAGCCTATTATTATGAAGTTACATCCCCCCAGCAAAGCCACCAATTAGATCTGTACTTCACGACATGGCAAATAATTTACAGGTGTCCCCTCACCCTGACCATTAATATGGAGTTGCACATGCTGGGATGGTCAATACTTTCCAGTGCCCCCTATCCCACAATGGATGGCCCTATTATGGAATTGCACCCCCTCCATGGCCATTATTACACAACTACCCCCTTACCCTAGTCATTAATATGGACTTGTGCCCACTACTGTGGCAATTAATTTACGATGGCCCATCTATTTCCTTTGAAGAATGCAAAGTTATTTTGGTATGTATATTATTCATTTTAATATATTGTGGTACTCTATTATTGGCAAAAAGTTTATGTATGGCATTATTTCTACATAAGCTTGTTGGACATCCCATTCCAAAACAATGGCTAATATTGAGGCATTGCATACCCCCCCCCCCTTCCTGTCATGGCCAATAATTTGGAGTTGCATCTGCGTGCCAGTTGCCCCTCAACAAAAACCATAATATGAAGCTGCATTCATTTTGCATAGCCAATAAAATAGAGTTGCACCCCCTGCCATGGTTGGTATTATTCAGCTGCCCCTTCCTCCAGCAATGTTCATTATTATGGCTACCCCTGCCATGCCCAATAATACACAGTTGTCCTCCCACCATGGCCATTACTATACTGTTACCCCACCACCACTAGTCATTATTATGGAGTTGCACCCTTTACCATGGTCAATATTATACAGCTGATAGCCCCCACCACTGCCATTATTGTGCAGTTGCACCACCACAATTGCCCTTCCCACACCATCCTTCACACTTCTGGGAAGACTTTTCAAAGATTTTAGAGGGTCCCAAAATTCCTTATTAAGGTTGAGTTCAGTGCTGTTTGCAGGACGTTTGAGTTCAATGTCTTTTCACCTCTTCCAATATGCACTTTTCATTCACAACTCTCCCCCATTGTTGCCCTCATGGGTATGGCCAGCATTATTTAACCCAATTCCTCTGAGCCCAGGTCATTCTGGAGTATCATACCGGGCAAGATGGCGGATAGACAATATTAGATATAGTTACTGCAAAAGACCTTACAGATCTGCAAGCATACTTTCATGAACAATAATGAGCTTGCAATTTCAATGTTTGCATTAGAAATGAAAAAAAAGAACAATTTAGTTCTGCTTTGACCATAATTAGGTTAAATAATGAAATGTCACTCATCTATATTAGACCTGGTAATGCTTTGTGTGTGTTTCACATACACATGCCCGACATGTCCCTGCTCTGATCCTGCACAGGTCCATGTAGGAATCATGTAATGTTTGACATGAAAAGACAAAATAACATTGATGTGCTAAAAGCGGCTTGTTTATTTAAACATGTTTCAATCCCAAGACTTCATTGAAGAGGATTGACATAACAGTCGTAGTTACTAAGGAATGAACGGATAATTGGTAATTGGATTACGTGGGATCATGTATACTCTAGGAATTCATTCGATATGACTTGGAATTAACTTATACCAAGACTATCATATGAGAAGTATTACTGTCTAAGCACTCATAAAAAATTGCAAAAAAAAACATATAATGAGAAACATATCTATTTGTATGTATTTCATGAAGCAAATAGTTCAAAGCAACTGATGGGAATTTGACCCAAACCATTCGGTGAATTAAATTGTTCATCATGTAACTGGTCACTTCCCTTGCCCCTTCATCAGATTGAATTTCGTACTATTGTATATTATATTTATATTATACGAGCCAATCAGGATGTAATTTGTGTTTATGTTCCATACGTTGGTTGCAAAGGATCTGAAGTTCCCTCATTACCAATCTGCATTGTTATTGCAGAGTAAAAAATAAATAAATACAACGGAATTAAACAATGCGAAAAGATTGGAAACATTATATTTTACAATGCCGCATGCATGTAGAACAGATGTGGAAATGATGTGTTTAGTTGTATCTGCTGAGGTTTGTATAGATAAGGTGTCATTTCCTTTTTAGAAATAAATGTTCAGGGCTGAATCAATCCCAGAAACTAAAACTAAAATATCTCCCCTTATTACCCAGGAGGAACCAATGAGGTTGAAGTATATTTAAAACCAAGTTTTTCTTTTTTCTTATAGAGAATGGTTAAGGCTTGTTGTTTTCTTATCATCTATGTCCCAAATAGGGAAATTCCCTTACTTTGCTGTATCCTAGCCACTAAAAGTAATGGAAATGAAGTGAAGGGAAACAGAACAGTGCTTTTGGAAAATTGGTAGATATACCAAAACTTTTTGTTCACAATATTGGAAATCCACTCACAGTCTCAACCAATGCCAATGGAGACAGCAATACATTTGTGGGCCTCACATTCAAACTGTATTTTTGAAGATAGAAATTTATTCTTATATGGTATCAAGAATAACATAACACATATGGGCAACATGTGTTGGGGATCAGTCCTTGTTCCCCTTCATAAAGGTTCCCCACAAAAAATATGTGACTATTGAGCTTTGCTTCTGCTTTGCATTTTTAAATTTGCAATTTCAATTCAGGCTTGCAGAAAATTTTTGTATTCTTAGAATTTCAATGTCTTCTTCTAGATACTGAAGCCAGGAGGCTGCATGGAGCTTTGGGTGGAAAAAGCCTTCAGTCCCCCCAGGTCTGTATCCTAAAGAGTAACCAGATCTAATTATGAATCTGAGCTGTGCTCATGCCCTTTTTTTTTTTTATATCAGCTGATTGATGCCCAGGACCCTCATTCTCAATCTCTGGTGCTGGGTGAAAACGCTGAATCTTCGAAGACCATAAGTAAGGTTCAAGTGCTGCCTGGTTTGGAACATCCTTTTTGGGAATAGAAGGAACTGAAACTGGTATGAGTTGAAAGAGCAGATTTTATTTGCTATAGAATTGCTATACAAATCCCTTTTCAATTAATGTGCATTAGTTTACCATATTTCTAATTAAAAGTGCAACACAAACTTACATAGACTACTCCTGGGGATATATATCTGTAAAGCATTGTGTAATGTATCTGCTATAAAAATCCATGATGAAGCCGATCATATTTTTATACAATGTAGCAATTTCTGTAATTGTTTCACATTTAGCTGCTTATTCCTACCCCCTGCTCTTCCTATGACCTGACTTTTCATTTACATGACTCATTTTGTTACTTTGTAACATAAGGTCTGTTACTTGTCATTGTGCACATTGTATCATATTCATGTGTCACAGGTCACGTAACCGGTGGACAGGGCATGTAAATTTACAGTATTCACGTCAATAATAAAGACCTAATTATACCGTTAAACATGAGATATATGTGCCCTTGTTGCTTTTTCCATAACCATTGTTAATGATTTTCTTTAACACTATTCTCACGCTGTTGTGAAGTCACCCTATTAATATACCATGTGATTCCGCAACATCCCTTCCAGTTATTTCTTCCACTTATCAGAAAATTCTTAGATTATTAATTACGTGAACCAGAAGATATCAGGTCAGCTATGGGGATATTATGGCTTGAGATAAAAAAAAACAATGGAGGTGGGAAGATTTTGGTCAAAATTATTTTCATCATCCATGAAATTTTGCAAATCTTTCCATTTAGTTAGTTAGGTAAAGTTTTCTAAAAAATGAAAAGGTATGGAGGAGTATTGGAGGGCATATTAGTTTATTTCACATGTTAATGGTGTGCTGTTACTTTCAAAGTTTTTTTCACTTTTTTCTTTCTGTGAACAAAATGTAAAATATTGATGAATGTTTGGTCCAAGAACAGGTCAAAATAAAATGAAGGAGCCTCTGTGGCCCCTTAGGAGATATTTACAACTCATTGCATCGAAATATCTGCCTTGGTGGTTTCTTCTCTGGATACTAAATTCTTTGTGTGTCCTAGAGTGACATCGGGACTAACAGGTTAACCCCCTAACCGCTAAGCCCGTAATTTCTCGCACTAAATATTTTGGCTCTTTTGGTTAACCCCGTATTTTTTCGCCTACACTAAAATCCCCACTTACCTGGTCCCGCTGTGCTAATCCAGCGTCGGTTCCGTGTTCCAGC
>NC_092871.1:87686834-87714837 GCF_032062135.1 Pyxicephalus adspersus
TTTTATATTCATGATATCTACTAGAACCCTGTTCGGACATATTTCTGTAAGTTACAGGTCTACAATTTAAAAAAAAAAATTTCATTGAAAACCTGTGACGCTTTTGGAACAGAAATCTAGAAATCAGTGTAACGCTCAGGTCGTTAAAGAACCTAAATCACCTGTGTGTTTTGGGCTCTTAAGACACTTTGGGCCATGGTTTCTCAATATAGTGAACATCTCATGATACAAGTTTTGGGCGAGTTGAGTATTAAGTGTCTTCTATTGCCAGGAGTCCTTGTTGTCACTGAGTCAATTTAAAGCCCATTGTATCAAAAACAACACCAATGTGGTTTATTCTCTGAACCCCACATCCATTGTATTGGGACCAACATGCTGGATCAATAAGCACAGTGGAGGACCAGGAACCTAAAGGCCTGGTAAGCGTTGGGTTCCTAGGACTCTTTGCGGCCCATGGTTTCTCTTCAGCATAATAGACATTAATAGGGGTGCTTTGGGAAAGTAGGGTATTAAGTGTCTTCCATTGCCAGGCTGCTGATTTTTTATTCATGTTAAAACTCATTGCTCCATGAAACACCCAGAAAAACCTTAAAGAGGAACACCAGCCTTTTGTCCACCCTTACCCCCACACTGTTCTCTTCATCACCATATTCATACCTTTCCTTCAGTCTTCTGGCTATGGGGGTTTCCTCTTTTTTCTCCAGCGGCAGCTGAGTGGCATTTTTCACGGACTGAAAGTCTCCAACGTAATGACATGTAAGCGCCACTTAGTCCTAAAGTGTTATGAGGGGGTGTAATCAACAGACTCGCCTTCATTTTGCTAAAATGAAAACTCCCAATTTCACTCATCCTTATACATTAAAGGCTTTACCAAGGGAAAAGAGGACTGGTCTGCCACCATATCAGCTTCCTTTTGTGCCTTCAGGAGTCCCCCTACATCATTCATCAGTTCTTAGTGTAGGTGGCTTGCAGCAAAATAAATGAGGTTGCTTTGAAACGGTGGAAACTAAAAACATGGTTACAACAGGAAACCTTTGAACAATTATAATGATACGTTCAACTCCTTCCACGGTCCTAAAAATAGATGTAAAAAAATACATATACAGAACACAAGCGCAAAGATGTGGCTTGCTGCAGATATGTTACTTTTTATTTTTCACATTAGAAGTATCAACCCAAAATAACTACAAGAAAAATTGTAATGAGGAAAAAGGGAGAAGGGTGAAAGGAACAAAATGTGTTTACATTAGACGCAGCATATGTATGGGTTGACTTTAAGTGTATTTTGTTAAATTTCATAAAAACAATAATGATAATCAATCATCTAATTATAACCATGTGGCCATTAGTCAATGGAGAGTTCAGCGCGGAGGAAATGACTACAGGACAAGAAGTGACCTCTTATCAGGCGGCTAATTTTGTAAAAATAAATGATCATTATTAAAACGTACTTGGGAGTATTAACCCCCAGGCTGTACAGTCATATTTTTCATTTTTTTGTATTATATTAACTCCTGACAATTTTCTTGGCAGGGTGGTGTGATTTCTTGAGCATCCCTTACTCATCTATCCTCCAGGTCTTACACATACCACCCATGATTTGTCCCCAAGGTGCATGTTTTCTCCAAGTTCATACAGGGTTTCCCGCTTACCTAAAGCATGATTTTAGTCAATGTTGTCAAACTTGTTGGTGTTCCCAGACAGAACCTATCTGCTCTGCCCCTGTATAGAAGACATGTCTGTATATGTAGAGGGAAGATAATGCTGTGTCTTGCAATGTTTGTCTCTTATCCTTAAACAGGATGTGCATTCCAAAGTATGTTTCCTGTTGAAACAGAGTTAACAAATATGTATTTAACCTCCAATTTCGGTACGTATTTTATAGAGTAAACAAATTAATTATAAGTGAAATGCGGTCAGGGTGGTTTTTATGCGTCAGCGCATGGCTACAAGGTCAAGTGATCCATCACAACAAATAAAAAGGAGGAAGAAAAGACATTTCCAATTCAATCAATGATGGATCTTATTTAGATGTAATATACATATACTGTAAACATTTTTATTATTTTTTATTTTGGCAGCTGTGCTTATTATGACAAATGAACCCTTGGTAGAATCCCCTAACCCAAACTGGATTTTGCTTGCTGTATTTGTATGATAAACCACTGACATGTTTCTAATAAAGTCCTTTCCTTGTCATTTTTTGCACCAGTGCTGTTGATTTCCCACAGTCACTTTTTGTTTATGTGCACTTGTTGCAGAATGGCTGCATTGCATATCTCAGGGAAGGTCACCTGGTTGTGACAATACTTGAATATACCTGTGTAATGAGTGTATATAGAAAGGATAAGGGGAAGGAATGCCACATGTAGACGAGAATACACAAGAGTTTATTTTTTAATGGCACTTTTACAACTATACACCACCCGGGGTGTTTCAGGAGACCTAGTGCTCCCTTCTTCAGGGCTTAAGGCAGACCCAAAGGACCAAGACCAAAAATGGAAAAACAAAAAAGATTATAAAAATAATTACATGTCGAAAAATCTCCCCAGCTCCTGCTGGCTTTTTGTCTCTGGTCTACACAAAGCATACAACAATGCTGCACACATTGCCAGCTGTTGGCAATAATGTTCTTCTGCGCACGTGCAGGGGTTGCATAGTCCAATGAATGAACAAGATTACTATCTTCAAGGAGTCGAGCTAGCGGCTCCCTATGATGCCACCCTTGAGGGTCTTGGACCTGTCATTGCTGAGGGATGACTGCACAGGGTAAGTATGGGCCAAAATCAGTTTCATATATTGTGCATAATTGCCTAACATGACAGAACCCCACTACCCATCAACAAGTTTAGTTCTTCTTTAACTGGTAGTTGAAATAAGGCACATTTTATACCTGGTGGACAAAAATGGACAGCACTGTGGTTAGCAGTGTTGAGTCCCAGGTTTGAATCTCAGCAAGGACACTATCTGCATGGAGTTTGCAGGTTCTCCCCGTGTCTGGGTGGGTTTCCTCCAGGTAAACCTCCTACATTCTAAAAACATGCAGTTAGGTTGATTGGCTTCCCTCCAAATTGAACTTAGATTGTGGAAATTAAATATGACTATGGTAGGGACATTAGATTGTGAGCTCCTTTGAGGGACAACTAGTGACTGTAAGTGGGCTTTGTAAAGCACTGTGTTAGATATTGGTGGCATTTAAACAAAACATAATTGTGTGGTGTTCTCCTCCTTCAATCTTCCCATGCAAAGTTAAATACAAAATAATTTATACCCACTGGACCAATGCAGCAAAAAGTGGGGCAGAATTATGGCACAACGTCTACTGTTGGCTATTCTTGGCTAAGCATGGCTCTGTCCTCCACCATTCTTCCTATGTATAGAATAGGGAAGCACTCTTTTTGGTTCTTACAGAGCTGCTTTTTTTGTGGGCTTTGCACCTTTTTTTACCCTGGTGGTGAGCAGGGTGGGGGTCTCTGGTAATTATTTACTTGGACTTCTATTTTATATGTTCTTTAGGACTTTTGTGCAATTTGTGTAGGAGAATATTAATCAATACTATAATATTAGGTTGTAATACTGAAAATGTATTAGAAAGAAGGGGTAATACAGGGTCTTGCAAGAGTCCCCGTTTGTATCCTGGACATATCTGACAGAGATGGACATTTTAAGCAATTCAGCTTTTCAGAATGTCTGTAGTTAACAGCAAGTGACAATAATGTATGCCAATGAGAGTGTAGTGCCCGATGAAGAATTTACCATGTAGGGAGTGCAGCCTAATATCCAACCAGCCGATATCACTGACAGCATTCATCCCCCACTACATGACTCCACATGAAGACTGGATTATTGATTAATGCAAAGTGCAGACATTCACTCAACCAAGCAAAATTTACTTTTTACTGCTCTGACAACAGTGAATTAAAGTCAGATTGGCTAGTACGAATTAAGGAACTTTGTCAAATTTAATTGCTTGTTTCTTGGCCTTGCTTAGAAATGTTAGAGTTAAAGTATATCTAAAAGCAGAAATAGGGGATTGAATGATTGGAGAGATTTGGGTGAAGTTAATTTATTGATCACTGGTTTGATCAGTTGGGTTTTGGGAGTACTTTTTATTTTTACTATTTTTTTTTTCCTTTTTCCGTTTTACCTAACTTTTTTTTTACTTTTTTGTATAAAATGCATTTCCATTTTAATCTGCCCTAAAAAAATTTTTCAAAATGATTGCTGAAAGCAGAGTTTTCTGTATAAACCTGTGGATTCCTTCACAATCCTAGTCCAGTATGTCACATGCCATCCTGTCCTTCTTATGTCACCCGATCCTGAACTGCTCAGACATTTCCTCCTAAACATGTAAGAGAAAATGTGCATACAAGAGATTGGCACCCTATTTCTAATTCAAGAAAACTCCTGTACATGCCCAAGATAACGCATGCTTAGATGGAGCAGCCCGCAGCCACTTGGAATACATACGTATTTCGCGGACCCATTGGAAGTTCCAGGAAATCATTCAAGGGGATTCCCAGAGCTGCGTTCATTCATGCAGCCCTGGGAATCCTCCTGTGTGTGATCCCCGGGCATTAAAGGTTAATTAACCTCTAGTGCCTGAGGATCGCACACAGGAGGATTCCCAGGGCTGCATGAATGAATGCAGCCCTGGGAATCATCCTGTCAGCTTGAGTGTCATCAGGATTTTCCTTTCTTCAGCCAATCAGAGAGCACTAAAGGTTTTGAATGGGGAGACTTGTCCCCATTTAACTTCTAGTGCAGGGATCGCACACTGAGCTAATCAATGAATGCAGCTGTGGCTGCATTCATTAGTCAGCAGGTGGGACTTTTTTTTTCAAGGAAAATTTGATCTTGATCGCTGAATTTGCACTGGCCATTCTCGCTTACAATTTGGGTAAGTGAGAGCAGCCAAATTCGCCACGAGAACGAGATTAAAAATCTTGCTCACTCAACCCTAGTCATGTGCAGGTTTCCCATTTGGTCTTTACTGCCATGCCACTGTCATGGCAATAAAGACACAGCAGGGGTCATTTTTTTTCTTTAAATAAAATAAAAGAAAGGCTTTTTTTTATTTAAATAAAAGGGTAAGCCACCTATATAATGTACAAAAATGTGGTGATATGCCTGCTTTAAATCTAATTTTTACAGGAAATTCAGTTTAATATCACACTTAATACAAATGGATAACATTCCTGTTATCTTTTTTTTGCTGATTATGTTTTCTTGGGAAATTTTCGTTCAAGAGGTGAAAGGAAATCTCTATAAGGTCAGGGAATCCTCCTGTTTAGTTGACATCAAATACTGTCCTTTAGTGAAAAATGTTCCTGTTATTAGGGTTCCGAAAACAGGGTTGAGTGGAATTATCTAATTCTGCTCAGCAGAAACTCAAAAATTCTGGTGGACTATATGAGTTATTGGAGAAAATAAAAAATGTACAAAAATGTGTTAAATTCTAAAGATCGCACGCCATACAAACACATTGGCAAGGTAAAGCAAAAGGATTGCCGTATTTGTGCTTGGCACCTTTTCTTCCATCCCCCATGCTCCATTTCACCAATGAGAATGAGAAGGAAAGTCCTGCGTAAGCTCTAAGTGACTCTAGTTGGCGCTTATCCACAGCCATGAACTCTCTCCACCCCCATGGAACAGCACAGGGTCTATCACATTGTAAATTAGGAGGAAAGGATGTGGTCACATGATTTTCCATACTCTGAAGTTCTGGGTATTTTCTTTCTTAAATGATCCTTTTGCTGTATTTAGGGACACATCAGGAATTTATCTACGCCTAATTGCCAACAGGTCCTCTTTAAGTTTTTTTTCTCAATACAGAAAATTCAGAGTGACCAATTTATTTTGTAAAGACAGAAGTGCCTCCTTGTGTAGAGATTAGGAATGGTTCACAGTAACTGGTATAATGGTTTAATGGGAGGCATAGGATTTCGGGGCGGGAAGTGCCAGTTTGTACACTGAACGCCTGGCAGCCTCTCCGCTATGTCAGGCGACATTCCTACTCCATAGCTGGTGTTGCCATAGGTACTGAAGCTTCTCACACACAGATGGGATCAAAGGTGAATAGCTGCCCACTAGATTAAAAAACACTTTGAACGGCTCATGAAATGAGAGTAGTCAATTATCTGAGGCCTCACAATTCTACTCCAATGAAAGATGTTCCTTGTACAGAAAAAAAAGCAAGGAAATAATAAAAAAAAAATCCCGTATCAGTCAATCCCAGCAATCTCACACGCCAGAAATTTGCAAATCACATAATAAAAAAATATCCAAATAGAGAAACATGCAAATGTCTAAACAATATTTAGCAGGACTGAAGCTGAAACTAAAATGAAATAATGAAATGAAAAGAAATAAAATAAATAATAATAATAATAAATATAAAAATAATATATATATAAAACATTATATACAATATATTAAATATATGTATCTATTTTTTAAACATAGTATTCAGATTTTTAATGCAATTGCATTTTCAGGCAATTATACCTATAATTACAAAACATAATCTGAAGGGTAACATGTAATAGATACAATTTTGTGAAAATTCTGCTTCTTCAGGTTAGGCATTTGTTCACATAAACTCTGAAAATCACCAATATGTTGGTATTTGGCAAGCAAGGAGTGACACGACCAGTCTGTATTAAGCAGTAACCCCATGTGTGGAAAAGAAGCATCCCCACTTGTACTGGTCATATGGTGGGAAAAGAACCTTAAACCCAGAGTGAGATTGTTCCTAAAATCACTTAGTGAAGTATTCTCTGGGCTGATTCAACAGTAAGAGTGATGTGGTCTCTGAGATTGCAGCCAGAGGTACAGTACAACTCTGACGTCATCATCCAGTATCGTCCACCATTGGGAGAGGTCCCAGTGCATCACATAACCATCCAAAAAAACTGTGAAAAAAGTACAATTAACCGAAGGGGTCCACTATGGACATTTGGACCCAGAAATAGTTCTTAATTGTGTTGTGTGAGTTGGAATGAAACACCTATTTGAGCATGTTGGACATTTTCCAAATGTTATTATTCCATCCTATTCCAAAACCACAACCATATATGGAGTTGCCCCACCACCACCATGGCCAATATTATGAAATTAGCTTCTGTTTGCTCCCATTGGTGTCAATGAAAATACAATTTTTAGTAGTTTTCTATAGGATCAACTGCAACCATGCCATTGCTATCTTCGTCAATGTCAACTGAATAGATGGGCAAGGGCCACGCTGCTTACCTTTAAGGTTCTAAATCCATCCCTTTGGTTAAATTTATATGGAACTCAATGGAGTTCTATTGGGATATAAACTCTGGACCTTAATGTTGCATTATTGCTAACTGCAACACCTAAATAAAGCATAAACTAAAGCTCTGCTAGAATATCATTCATCCTTCTGTATATTTTACTAGGTAGCAGAAAGGTCTTGTAGTTCAGATTCCTCCCAATTTCTACTCATAGCCAAGGTGAGCCCTGTACTAAATGAATACAAATATGCAACATGCTTAAAGTCTATAAAGGTAATCATGCAATCAATTCTAATGACTTGAGAAAAGCCAAATGACAATTCTGGTATCGATGTGTGACTGTGCTGCTCATCTTAGTGGATTTGTAAAACTCAATAGGTGACAAGTACTGGCCAAGCAGAAATATTTTTTTATATATTGGATACTATAAATTGAACTCTTGAGCATTCCAAACTTCTGAATAAACCAAAGACGAGGGGTGAGGTCTCCTTTCATTCATTTTGAATGATGTCCCAACACACTAAGGCAATACAGCAATGATGCTCTTGACTTGCAATGCATCGCAATACATGGTAATGCACTGCAGTGCTGCAATTGAAAAAATGTCAATTTCAGTGCATTGCCTGTCCATTCATGACGTACAGCTACTTTTATGCAACGCATATTAATGTGAAGTTAAGTGAAAATAAGTGTCCTCCCAATGTCCTGGCCTTCAAAACAACTTTCCCAGAAAAATAGATGGCCATGGGGGATGTGGGCAACTCTATATTAAAAATCATAATTTTAGAATGCAATAGGTGTTGACCAGGTGGGATAACCTGGAATAACGAACCTTGTCTCCTCATACAACATCAGTACCTGACTTGACATATCGGGGACAATTACCACAGACACACTCGAAAATCATGTCGAAAAACTTCCCAGAAGTGTGCAGGCTTTTTTAGAGACAATCAGAAATTACTTTCATATTAATGGCCATGGTGGTGGTAGGGCAACTCCGTATTAATGGCCATGGTTTTGGAAAAAGAATTGGTGTTGACCAGGCGGGATAACCTATATTTACGAACCTCAGTACCTGACCTCACATATGGGCACAAATTCCCCCAGACAACCTCCAAAAATCCTGTGGAAAGTCTCTCCAGAACTGTGGAGCCTCTTACAGAAACAAACAGAGACTAATTTAATATTTATGACCATGGAGGTGGTGGGGCAACTCCATAATAATGGCTGTGGTTTTGGAATGGGATGTCCAACATTCCTAAATAGCTGTGATGATTAGGTATACAGCTGTTTATATTGGCCATACAGTGTCAAATTTCTTTGAACTCAGTTTTCTAATGGAGATCAGGTGCTTTATTTTAATACCACACATATGGGGTATGTTGGGTGTCAGATGGATGTTTTGCCAGAGATGCAGTTAGCAATACAGTGGAGGCTGCCTAAACAAAGAGTAGAGCTCATTGAACATTATAGGGGAAAGCACCCGGAGAACAGATTACTATATTATTACTAAATGCTGGAATGCTCTTTGGATTCAATACATTTTAGTAACATTCCTATAGGAAGAAAGCTGGAAATGTTTTAAAAGGCAGACAAATGGGACTGTTATGTTGCGGCATTGGCCCACCCATAACCTGAGTTCATACCTAGAATTTTTCTGACAGTTTCCATGTGTTTTTTGAGCATTAAAGCCAGATGAAAATAGTATACCAAGATTTTTATAATGCGTACCTGTGCTGACAGCAAAGTGTCTGCCTATTTCCAATATTCTGCATATTTCATCTGTTTGCATTCAGTCATTGGAGTAGAGTCTACCGAAACTCATGAAAAGAGAATGAAAAACACATCCTCAAACACTGCTTGCTGAATGCATTTTCATGAATTTTTCACCATGCTATTTCTCGGATCCTGTATGCAGGTTGTACATTTTGGGATGAATTCTCCAGGGAGATATCCTCATTTTTCTTACTAACATTGGAAGAACTTTATGCAGTATAATTCATATATATATATATATATATATATATATATATATTCTAAAGAGGATTCTAGATTACATCAACTATCAGTGTTGAGAGAAAACCTGCTTATCCTGAATAACATCAATTAAAGCAACTCAAAGTAAATGGCACAACTAAAATAAAATGTCATGGTTAGAAAAAAATAATACTTGTTTAGCTTTCTTGAATACCAAAGTTTGCTGTAAAACCTTCAGCATCCGTCACTCAAGTGTTGATTGCCTTGTCGCCAACTGGTTCCATCCATAGGCTCATCTATTACTGCTGCTGATAATCTAAAAGGAATGACAAGATATTGCAGAATCCAAGTCTTCAAGTTAAACCCATTGTTATCTTGCAAATAACCAAGGGAATAGCACATGATTTGTGTCCTGAAGAAGCCTTTTAGAGGATTGATGCTAAGGAGTAGATCTTTTAAAAGATTTGGGTGTTGGAAAAAATCCTAAAAATGATGTGTGTACTGAAGAAGCCCCTGTAAATGATATTTATCCTGAAGAAGATTTAAAAGATCTACATCCTGAAGAATATCCATATTTGCATTGTGCAGAAGACTCTTTTTAATGACCTGAGTCCAGAAGAAGATTGCTGCCATGAAGAAGACATTTTAAAAGGTCTAAGTCTGTAAGAAGACCCTTTAAAATGATGATTTAGAAAAAAACCTCCTGGAATACATTCGTCCTGGAGAGGATCCTTAAATAATCCTGAATGTAAATACGTTGTGACCGAAGGAAGACCATTTGGAAACTGGTGCTTTGGAGAAAAATGTGTGTTCTGGAGAAAACCTTTTAAATATTTGTGGAGAAGATCGTGGGTTGGGTGGTCAGTGACTTGGAAAAGACTCTTTAGATGATTTGTCTTATGAAAAAGACCCTTTAAAAAACTGGTGACAAGACTCTCTGGAAGATCTGTGTACTGGAGAAGGATCTTTAAATGATCAGAGAAGACTCTTTAAGCAATCTGCTTTCTGAAGAACCTTTTAGACAAAGAAACACATCCTGGAGAAAAACCCTTCAATGAGATAACACTTTTTTTGTGTGAAAATAACAGCACATTACAAATGTTTAAAATAATTTATTTTGAAAACCCAGTAAAGGGAATGCTGTAATCACCTGTTTGCAGTTTGAAATGATTGAAGAGACATTTTCAGTTGTGCAACATACCACTGAGTTTTATTGGAAAGGAAAAAATCAAATCCATAATTAGGACATGCATACTGCAAACAGTACATGTACATAATATAAGACCATAGGTATGTGGACCCCCTCCAATTGATTGAGTTCAAGTGTTTTTATGTTTTCACTTTTAACATAGATGCAGAGCTAGAAGAAAAGAACCAAATGAGTGTTGGACTTACCAAACAGTGAAAGTAGATTGGATAGAGGTTCCTTACCTGATTTGGTGACTGTAGGCTGGCTGGGATGAACCCCAAGGGTGAAACATAGAAAGAAGTGGACTTGGAGGTCCACAAACAGCTAGAAAGCTTTTTACCTACCCTCCCAATGTCAATGAAGCCAACACAACTGTCTAGGATTCTCAGCAGTAGTATATAAACTTGGTTGATGATGGTAAATGGTTGGGAAACTATTTTCTTTATGGTGTCCTCAATTAGTGCATTCAGTTTGTTGTGACTGGGTATTTTATGAATCAGGTTGTGTCTGTAGTTACATTTGCCATTGACCCAGAAATGTTGATGTGTGGCCAAGAGCCTAACATACATGTTTGGTTCCATAGATACATGGATAATTATATTCTGTATTTCATTAAGGACTATAATGGAATTGCTCATTCCAGTAGTATCACCAACATGTTTTTTTTAATGTGACCATTTTCTTATAAGCTCTCTTGAGTAAAAAAGATCAGGTGGTGGATCTGAAGTGTTCTTGTAATTGTCAGTAATCACATTGGGGCAATGATGCTCCAGAAGTGCGCATATGCATTATTCCCTGATGAAATGCTGAATAAAACAATCAGATGTGAAATAAAACCATGGCATGCATAATATATTGACTTTCATGCATTACAAAAATTGCTCCTCAAGCATCTGAGCATTATGGGGAGAGATTAAAAAAAGCATTGATACCTCGAACAATGGGGAACCTTTCCATGGTGACTTAGGCTGCGTACACACGGCAAATTTTTCTCGCCCGATAATCGGTATCGGCCAATTATCGGGCGAAAATCTGCCGTGTGTACAGTCGGTCGTCGTCCATCGTCCGACGACCGTCCTGGCGGATCCATGGACGATGGACGACGACCGATCCTAATGAAAGGGAAGGGGAGAGCGCGCAGCAGGGTGCCGCTCCGTCGCTCTCCCCCTCCCCTCTCCATAGAGCATGAACGGTGCTGTATGTACAGCATCGTTCATGCATCGTGCAGTCTTTTCTCGTTGGAAAGGATCGTGAAAGATCCTTTCCAACGAGAAAAAATGCAGGTGTGTACGCAGCTTTATCTACACCAGCTTTTCTCAGCTTGACTTCGAAGAAGAAACTCTTGGTATAATATTATTAATAGCACAGACCTCATGAATTCCCAGCCTAAAACCATTATATCTATAGCTCACATAACATTAGTGTTATCAAATAGATATGCAGTAATAATAAATAAAGAAATGTGGTATATCCGTGATATAATGAAGGTCTTTATGCTTTTTGGTTCCCACAACAGATTACAGCTCTAAAGCCCTCAGACAGTGCCCTTTCCTCTTAACCTTCGCCCATGTAATTTTTTTATAAGCATGAATCTAAGAGGTCTTTATGATGCAAGGTGTAGCCCAAATGCCACTGCATCTTAACCTTCAGGATTTTTCCCATTATATGACTGATTGATTGATTCATGCATTGGGCAAGATCCCCAGTATTACAGAGGATGGCGTTGGTGTAATGACATTTGGGCTATACCCTGCAATATTACATTGTGAGCCTAACATGTTGTGGTGACATCTCTAATTGGATGGGTTCATGATGCCAAGTACTCACAGGTTGTCCCCAGTCTTCCAGGTTAAATACCACCCAATGCTATTCATGGAATTCATGGACATAGTGGACATTCATGGTAGTGGAAAGGTTAGATCCACAGAGGAGGCAAGTATTGCAGCCATATCTGCTTTTAAATCCATCCAGGAAGGGGGAATAATAAAAAATATCCATACTTGCACTTTATTCCCCATTCTTTATACAATATTATTAATTTTTAGAAACCTAATGCATTGAATTTGAGAGAAAATGTGAATTCCCTCCATGGCTGCCTATGTGGCATCAGGTTTGCATTAAAGAAGCATTACATACCGTACTGTATAATGTAACATTTTAAAATTAAAAGTGCTTGAATAGCCTTTTGTTTCATAAAGGGCTCTTTACATTTTATTATATGTCATCTTTGTCCTGTGACACCCACTTATTGCCTGCAACGCTTTAACAGTGGCGTTCCATGCAAGACGGAGACGAGGCAGATGTCTCATCAGTTTTTACAAGAGATGATAAATTTGCCTTCATTTTTGTCAGATTTCACTCTCAACTTATATCATTTCCCTTTTTTTTGATATATACTCAAACTGAAAACAAAAAAAGTGTTCTTATTGAAGGGGATAAAAAAAGGATGATTAATAGGTCACAAATGCTTTTCAACATGCCAGACTGATATGTAATCATTGTGTCACTCACACTTGCTTGTGTTTATTCATTCAAGGAGATGTAAACCTGGATTTAGCTTTGGTAAAGCATTGTGTATCACAACCAATCACTGTTTTTTTCACATTTTTAATCCTTTCTTCTATCTCAGTGCTGCTGAGTGATGTCATCAATTTGCTGCAGGGAGAAAAAAACATTTTCATCTAATGATCAGGCTTGCAACATTGTAGGTGAAGAGGTGAAATGCTGCACCAGGGATTTTTTGGATTTGTGCTGCAGCTGCCATTCACCATCCATACCTGAGACTCTCATCAGGCTAATTTTGGAGGTGTAATATAATCCATGTGGGGTGCAGCATCCTGGGAGGGTACCAGGCTTCCAATATCAGTACATGCTCAAAGGTTAACTCCAACACTGCTTGAATATTGTTGTAAAATTAATCAATATTGTATCACTAAAATGGGAGGTTGGAGTAAAGAATGCAGATCAAGGTGAACAATAATTTCTCATACAATTGCAAATGTATTTTTGTTTTGATTAATGAGTTGCCACTATGATTTAATGGTGCACAAGCAATTAGCTAGAACTTGGGGTGCTCACGCCCTTTCTTCATAGAGGTGGAAGCCATTGTACCAGTCACCAATTCTTTTGGTGTCACTTATCAGTGACATGCTGTCAGTTGGAATCTGAGCACAATGGCTCACTGACAACGAATGTCTCCGTACAATGACACTAACAATTGAAGTCACAGAACAATGCAATGCTGACAATTGACTCCTAGCTAAGAGCATCTCTAAATGGCTTCCTTTGACGCAGCTTTGATTATTTAGCTTTTTTATACTCCCAATTATATTTTTTGGTCCATAACGGTTTTTGCTGAATTTGAACTCTTAACTCAAAACACACAGAATGTTCTTCTGAATGCTTTATAGAGGGTCAGTCTAACCTAAAGAAGCACATCAGGTTTTTGTAGATTGCCAGGAAGCTGAAGCACCTAATAGTGTGTTATAACTCAAGGGACATCTCTGCTACTGATCTCGCAGTCCCACATATTTGCTGCAGCCATTTTGAGGAGACCCTGTCCTTGGCTGATGGAGATTTAAATGATTATATAATGTGAATGGTGTGAATACCCCAAGCCAAAGTAAGAATGGATAAAAGAAGGGCCTGCACAGATATAGATCAATGGAAAGAATACAGTACTGCTGAACCCCGAAAGTTATAAAAAAGCTAGGGATAAGTCACCCCATCTACACTGTATGGCCATAACTTGTGGACACCTTGTTATCAACTCCATAACTTTGTTGGACATCTCTTTCCAAAATCTTGGTCATTTGGTGTTGATATCAATTGAAACTTTTCCAGGTGTTGATCTCAATTGAAACTTTACCAGCTTCAACTACTCTAGGAAGGCTTTCCACAAGATCTTCGAGGTATGGAAAATTGTGCCTACTGCTGAGGCCAGGTACTGATGTTAGATGAGAAGACAGATTCATCCCAAAGGTGTCCAGTAGGGATGAGACATCCTCACAAAACTGGTGGCACCATTGGCCTGGTTTAATAAAGCTTTCCAAGGCTGGAGAGGATACACTTTCCATGGTTTCCATTCCAGGTTTGCTGGATCACCCATCTGCATTGATGAAAGTGTATCCGCTCCAGTCTTGGAGAGCTTTAATAAATCAGGGTCATTTTCTTTATGGAGCTGGCTTTGTACCTCAGGGCACAGTCATGGGGAAACAGTAAAGGGTCTTAACCAAACTGTGACCACAAGGCTGCAAGATCCCAATTATTTACAATGTATGTATGATGGAGGATTAAGGGAGCACCACAGGGGACAATTGGTCCTTATGATTTCTGGGGGTGTCCTCCATACATTTAGGTAGGTGTGATGGTCAGGTGATAAGCCCTGGCTCACCATTCCAATTCATCCCAAAGGTGTTCAGCAGGGTGGAGGTCAGGGCTCTGTGCCGGACACTCAAGTTCCTTCACACCAAAATGGTGACCCCATGTCTTTATGGAGCTGGCTTTGTACACAGGGGCACAGAAGAGAGCCATCACCAAACTGTGATATCTGAAGTATAAAATGTCTTTGTATGTTGGAGCAAACCTATGATCAAAACCTATTGCAGTGGAATGTCTTCCATTACTGACTTCCTTTGGGATCTTTGAGATAATAAGTAACAGAATACAAAAAGTCTTCAAGAATCTCAATGCCAAAGAATGGAAAAATGCTCATTTGTAAATGACAATGATTTTTTTTGTAATACTTGTAATATTGGCATGGGATTTTATAGAGAATTGGTTAGATGAATCTGTATTTTCATGCAGCAGCAGCATAACAGCACACTTTGTATATTGATCTTTCTATGGCTCACAAGGAACCATCCCTATATAAAGGACCAGTTGGATGTGTTAACCTTACCCTTTCCTTTCTTGAAGGGATTGTAACTGTAGGAAAACCACAGGTACTATCAGCTGTTTCACTTTAGTTCCTACCAGTCAGTCTTTGTCATGTCATACCAGCCCAATTATAAGATTTGTTTGCAGTCATTTATTCAAAACCCCAGAGCTGTAACATGTCCCGGCTACAGTAATCCAAGACACTCTACTCTTAGTGACACCAAGATATGGATGGAGATGCTGTGCAGATTGTTTAAGGGGTCTCGGAGGGAGGTCTTCAGTCATGAACAGGACTTCCAGAGAGAGTTTGGTTACAAAACACTGGCTGTTGGCCTGACAAGGCTGAACAAACAATGCCACTCATATCTGGAGTGGAGGATTAGTTACGGCTGGATGTAACACATCTCTCAAGCCTGTGGATTGGCCCTACTTTGGGCTCACTACTTTTCACATGTTGAGTATCACAGAACTCTAAGTACTAGTGAAGAGACAGTTGCATTGTTGTGTAACTGTAGCACATTCTGCTCCTACCCAGCATGGAGCAAGCCAAGAGCTTCTGTGATCCCTGACCCAAATTTATTGTTAACATCAGTCAAGCGGAGGCACCACGTGGCTGTGAGAAAAAAAACCCTCTGCTCTGTCCAACATCACCAGACTTTACACTTAAAGCAATCACATGAAAAGAAACATTCCTTGTTTTCCTTCTAACAATATGTTGCCTCAACACAAAGCAAATAAAAGGCATGATTTGGCACTTTAATTACTTGGGGAGGAAGTATGATGGAAGTTTGAATTGGCCATATCCTTGCATGGACTCCTAGGGGATGTCTAGAAACTTTAAAATGTCAGAGTACAGATGTAACAGGGGTAGCTGTGTACCAACTTGCTTTTGGGATTCTGCGTATGTCTTACGTTAAAGCTGAACCCCTGGTAAAGTTAAATATAATAAACAATATACCTGCAAGGAATTTATACCTCTGTCTATCAAGTCCTGATATTTCCACAGTCTGCCAGGGCAGAGGACCTCATTTTGTTTCCTGCTAAAATCACCAAACACTTACAGGTCTTGTCCCTACTCCAATTTGTGATAGGACAGTGGAAAGGGAGACAGCAGAAAGATAAACTCATATCTCCGTCACTGAGTTCTGCTGGGCAGGAATACAACATGGTAAAACTAGGTAAAATTTTGGTATTCATTTGCAGAAAATACAATTTTTGCAATATTACAAATAATATTACATTAATACATACAAATATTCAACAAGCGTCTTAAATATTTGCTAGGAATTCATCCTTAAAAGAGGAAAGACATGCAGTTAGAATTCATTGCAGTCACAGGAAACATATGGCTGTAGGTAAATATTTACGTCTAATCTAAAGCGCCATATACTTTATTTTGCTGATTGCTTTCTGTATATCAACAAAATATCAAAATAATTTGAACTTGAACATGATAATGCAATGTTCACTATTTTGCAGCATTTATTAGAATAGTACCTGGTGATCCTACTATGAGGGTCCTCAATCAGGTTCTTCCTCTGGTAAGGTGACTACACCATATTTATATGATGGTATCCATTTATCTCCAAATTGTACTCCTCGTGAGTGTGTGTCTGTGAAAGGGTCTCCCTTGGGGTGTAATTCAGCTAAGTATGTGCTAAACCCTGATAGGAATTAGAAAACTGAGTCTAAAAAACTGAAAACCAAAGTTTTATTAACTAACTTTCTTTGCAGAGAAACTAGTCCCAAACTCCCACCCTGAGAAATACCATGCAACCATCACTGGGGTGCATGTAGTGGCTACAAAGAAGCTGCAGCAAATCAGAAGCACTCGGATGTAAAAAAAGGATTAAAATAAGGCAATACCAGGGATTTCATTACACAAAAAAAAGATGAATTGTTAGATCGATTTTGGAGCTCAATCAAAAAAATTAGTTGAAGAACATAAATAGGCTTTAACAGCATGCTGCCCTATCTCTGCATACTGAACACAAACTGATAATGCAGCTGATATGCCAGCTTTCTGTCAGAAAGAGATTGTGGTATTTATCATTTACTTCTGATTGGATCAATCTGGGCTCAGTTCCTGGGCTTTAAAGTTCTTTTCATTGTGAATGAGAAAACAAGGAGTACAGTACAGACTGATGCAAAGTATTAGAGAAGCAACCGCGAGGGTTCTGGTAACAAAGTCTTATCATTACCCATCTCCTTGTCACCATGTTCAAGTAACGATGTCTTTCAAGCCTTCATTTTTTTATTGCTTTAATATTTCCTCCAACCCACTTCCTTCTTTTTTCCTTCTTTACTTCCTTCCTTCCTTTTTCCTTCCGCCAACCCTTCATTCCCTCTGTCTCTTGTCATTCAACACTTCCAGTAATTTCTGATGCCTGTGTTGTCCACTAAGTCCATTCCCTGTCCCCTATCCCATCTATGTTGTGACCTGTAGGGAAGTGGGGGTTTGTAGGGAAGGAACCACAGTGCATAGTGGTGGATACACCCATCAGGCACCCCCAGAAGTGTTGACTGACATGAGTTTTGCAAAGATAAGAACTGATAAAAAACACTCCACAGTCAACGATTAGAATGGTCTTCATCAGATGTTCACCTAACTGGGTGAACTATTGTTTCTTAAATATTTGATTGGGGTATGTAGTGGCACAGTGTCGGGTGGCTATGTATTAATCACTAACAATGGGGCCCCAGAATGAGATGTTGGCTCTGGGACTTCTTGAGAATCTATCTGGGGTTCGATTTACATTTTTTTCCATTGTCTTTATCAGATGTAGCAGTCATCAAAGACAAGCTAATGCCTTTGAGGGCTACAAAAATGACCTTCCATTGAAATAGAAGAAACAAATGTATTAGTGTATGGTTACTAGAGTCCCATATTTGTAACTTCTTGTTGCTTTTCTATACTACCTCTCACTGAAGACAAATGTTCAACATTTTAATTATTTCAAACCTTAAAGAGTTTTATGGGAGTTACGTGCAAGGCTTATACATACAGTAGATGGAGAGCTGCTAGATGAATCTACATGGACCACTAAAACCCATGTGAAGATAAGGAGCTACCAACTAAACTTTCAGGAACCACCTTTAAGGCCCATGCATAAATGGGCAGAGGCCAACTAAACCTTCAAGGACCACTTGTAAGGCCCATGCATACATAGGGAGCTGGTAACTGAACTTACAGGGTCTAGTGCAAGGCCCATATATATATGGGAAGCTGCCAACTAAACATACAAGGCCAGGTGTAGGGCCCATGCATGGATGGGAAGCCATGAAAATAAACCTACTGGGTTCATATGCAACTAATATATATAGATGAGGAGCTGCCAAATTAAATTTTAGGGATCACTTGTAAGGCCCATGTATAGATGGAGAGCTGCCAACTGAACCTTCAGGGATTACTTGTAGGGATAGATGGGGAACAACCAACTCAACCTTTAGAGATCACTTAAAAGGCCCATGTGTAGATGGGTAGCTGGTAACTTAACCTTCAGGGATCACTTGTAAGGCTCATGCATAGATAGGGAGCTGACAACTGATCCTACAGAGACCATATGTTAGGCCCATGTCTAGATAGGAAGCATCCGGCTAAACTTATGAGGACCATGTTTAAGGCCCAGGTATAGATGGGGTGCTGTCAATTTGAACTTCAGGGATCTCTCTTCTGTAAGACCCATACATGGACCCTCTGTAAGGCCTATGTATACCTGGGGAGCTACTAACTAAATTTACAGGGGTCATGTTTAAAGTCCATGTAAATAGGGGGAGCTGCCAACCTAACCCACAAACAATTACCAAACTTTCCAATAAAGACCCAATGCTCACCTATTGTACTATTACAGAAACCCTTTGGTTGAGCTGCAATGGAGGAGAAGCAGGAGACCGGGGCCTCTATAGAGGTTAGTACACCTCTTCTATGTTGGAAGTGGCAAAATGTATTTTTTTCATTCTTGACAGAAGCTTTAGAGAAACCTGACAATCATGACGGGCACCTGTGCTTTCAATCGCATAAAACATATCAGCTTTAATGCAAAGCAGCTTTGGAAACTGACTATAAATCTAAATATTAAGCCTGCTGTCCTTCCTTCCTTTATCTCACATTCATAATAAATCACACTTAAGTAGGAGATTCTAAAAACCTTTCAGATTCACAATCTGTTCTGAATCTTTTAAATATGATTTTTTTTACAGCAAACTTTTCACATCTGAAGCAGACATCTTATAAAAGATTTCAGTGTCATGGCAGTCCCTGCACAGACTCCAATGTGTTAACAAGGTGGGAGGAATTTTTAACACATGTCTGGAAGAGACAAAAAGAATATAGAATACTTATATTTGCTATCTTTTGTTTAAAAGTCCAGAAACAGGGCCACTGTAAGCTAAAATGCAGACAAAAAGCTAAATGCACACATTCAATTGACATATGGGAGCTATTTTTTTGCCTGCCAAAGGATTTGTATATCTGTTTATAAGGTTTGTGCACAGTTCTGCTTGAACATAGCCAACTGGAGGACACCACATATACTGTAGTTAGGTGATTAGTGGTGTCCACCTCCAGCCTAATTACTGGACAATGAAGGAGCAGCAGCAGACTGATCAGATCATCTCTACTCCTTCCACCTATCATTATGTTCTTTGCTAGCACATAAGCATTGCAGCACCACTAATTGGCTCCATATGCCATCCCTCATTCTCATAATCTGGCCAAACCGATGGTCAAATCAAGCATATGATCTGGACCAAGCCAGGTCAAATCCAGGCACTGGATGAAAATGAAAACAAAGGACAATAAACTTTGTATCTGCTTGGTTTTAGCTTGAATACACATACATGGAGGAGAGTATGGCTCCAGTGAAAGCTCAGAATAGAGCTCCACTTACTCAACATTTATTAGAAACTGGGATTTCTGGAAACATTTACAAAAAGCAAGTTCCCAAAACTGATCCTGGATAAAACTTGGCACGTTCCCAAGGTTTACAGAGACATTCTCCCTATGTTTCAAAAGCTTAGAGCCCACTTTTTTGTAATGACAAACAAACGTCTCAAAAGCCTCCGGGAGAAAGGCAGGCTTGAGTCATCGATCTACAACGAAGCATTTCTGTTCCCTTATAACAACCAATCCACGTCTGTCATCAAACCTCAGGACCCCAAAACACCTCCTAGGCCAACTCGAGTCCCCTTCTTCTCACATCTTAAGCAGAATCCAGCTGACTCTAAATCCTAAGAATATCTAACCTAATTTGAATTGATTGATTCCAGACAAAAAATGAATACACGTGTAAGTAAGGTTTAAACCCTGAGAACTTTATTTTATTCCTCGGCCTGTCTTGTCTCCTGTGCCTTTAAGGTAATTGGTTTTACATTTTGAAAAATTGATGACATCATTGGGCTTTTGGACTGAACATTATGGTGGTGTAATGACTTCATGAGAAAATATCAGCAATTCCAGCACATTCTATGACTTCTTCCTAGGAAACCTCATAGCCACTGGATTTTACTCAAGGGCGTAACTACAGCTACAGTAAACCATGCTATGGGGCCCAGAATCACAGCAAACTCTTGCTACATAGTAATTTAATTTCATTCATTAGTAGTAAATTATAATTAGCACATTTATAGAAAATTCAGTATACTTTAGTAACAATTGCTATGAAAGCAAAAAAGAGCTTCTACAATTTAAAGGAATACTTTTTTAAAGTGACAAAAGATAACTTTTATTTTCCCTTATGATATAAAAATATATGATTGAAAGTTAGTACACATTACAATACCCTACACTATATGGCCCAAAGTTTGCGAATCATCCTCCAAATGATGGGGTTCAGGTGTCCCCAGTGAAGGGTTCTGGTAATCCTGCTTCATACAAAGACATTGTAGACAATTTTACTCCTCCAACCTTGTGGTCACAGTTTGGTGAAGACCCTTTTCTGTTCCCCCATGACTGTGCCCCGGGGTACAAAGCCAGCTCCATAAAGACATGGGGTCACCAGTTTGATGTGGAGGAATTAGAGTGTCCTGCACAGAGAACTGACCTCAACCCTACGGAACTATTTTGTAATAATTTAGAACACTGATTGTGAGCCAGGTCTTTTAATCCAACATCAGTACCTTACCTCACAAATGCCCTTTTATCTAAATGGGCCCATATTTCCATAAAAGACCTGGATTGCATTTAGCATTCTAATTCATCCCAAAGGTGTTCAGTAGGGTTGAGGTCAGGGCTCTGTGCAGGACACTTGGATGGGAACTGGTGACCCCATGTCTTTATGCAGGGGGCTTTGTACCCTGGGGCACAGTCATGGGGGAACAGAAAAGGGTCTTCACCAAACTGTGACAAGGCTGAAAGAGCACAATTGTCTACAATGTCTTTGTATGATGGGGTATTACTAGGACCATTCACTAGTGACACCTGAACTTTTTACAATAAAACGGACATATTTTTTGCTAAAAAGCTTTTCTTTACTTTTCTAAACCTAAATGTACAGTTTGAGCCAGAGTCGGGTGTCAGAAATTAATTACTTTGTTTCCTAATGGAAATAGATTGTAAATTGTACCTTAACACAGTGAAACATACTAAAGAAAAGCAATGACATTTACGAAAAGGGAAAACACATCTGTAGAACACCTTTTACTGCTATGCTGAGTTTCTCTGTGCAGCACGACTTTATAATAACCCTGTTCCTGTTTAAAAAATACAGTCCTCAAAACCACTTTTCTGACCTTGTCTTGTTTGTTATTACAACGGTAAAACCAGTTTATTCAGAAGTTCCTGTTGCTCACCACAAACACCATAAGGATGAAGATGTTGCTGACAGGTGTTCAGGAAACTGGACAGATGGAAGGTGAAGCCAAGTAAATTTGAATGTATTACTCTAAGTATTTATATTGAAATTATCTTATCTGTCTCTATGATAAATATTAGATGGAAATGGAAACTATTTAAAGGGTATTTAAGGCTTGTCAGGCTTTGTTTTCTATTAACTATTATCACATCAACAGAAAGGGAGTAAAATCTGTAAATGTAAGTTGTCACATTGAGAGGGATGAAAAAGGGTAGATGATTGTTTTGGTGAAAATTGCATAAGTATGGATTATCCAAACTTTGGAGATATTTAATTTCTGGTTCCACAGAGCAGGAGGTGATTGAAAATATCACTGGTAAATACATTGTAATACATTGTAATTACATTGTAATACATTGTACATTGAGTAAATACTCAAATACATTGCCATAAAGTTGTGGCTTCATTGGCAGTCATGACTATCGGGCATCCAGCAATGTTTTCCCATCACAGACCTGTCACTAAATGCTAGATCCACTGCTTCGCATTAATACCACAAGGATTTCTGGGTGACGTTGTTGGGAACCCGAAAGTAGAATTGTATCGGATGAATTTCAATGGAAAAACACCACATTAAGGAACTTTTATAAAGTGTACCTTAAGCTATTATCCTTAATGATGGCGAGCCAATCTATTATCTCTAGGTACATGTTTCATCCTGAACGTTCCCTTTTTAATCTCATTCTACTAGATTGTAAGCTCTTCGGGGCAGGGTCCTCTCCTCCTGTATCACTGTCTGTATTAGTCTGTCATTTGCAATCCCTATTTAATGTACAGCGCTGCGTAATATGTTGGCGCTATATAAATCCTGTTTATTAATAATAATAATAATAATAATAATTCAAAAACACAAATAGAAAAATCTAATGACTTGACATTTTATAGACAGATGATTCCCACGTAGTAATTATCAGGGGTTCTAAACTGTCTCTTCTGTTGGAAATTATATGAAAATGGAAAGTTGATAAAGACTTTTGGATTATTAATCGTCTCATTAATAAGTGGACCATTAGAAGATTCTTGTGAAGGGTAGACCATGGTAATATTAGATATAGATGTCTGGTGCCAAAGTGCAAAATACTTGCAAGGGGTACTTGTCCAACTTTATTTTTACTTTACCAGGACCCAATGTTCCCTGATGTAATAAATAAGCCCTAGCCATTGACATTATCCTGTCTGCTATTACTGGGTGGTGATTGGGTGGTCTCACTCAACTCTCATTGGGTGGGGATTGGATGGTCACACCTAAAGCTGCGTACACACTTCCAATAAATGTCGTTGGAAACAAATGACTAACGACCGATCGCCCGAGAATCATTAACAAAAGAAGGTGCACAACGACTGACCAAGGACGCCGGTGAACGAGAATTGTCACTGGAAATGAACGACCGTCCTGTAAGACCTAATTGAGCGAGGATCGTTCTCTATCTATCATGTGTATGGTCATTCCGTGATCCTGGATGGTTCCGCAGTACACTTTCTCCTTTCCATGTTACTTCCTGCATCGTTCAAACGATCGAATCCAGCGTGTGTACGTTATTGCATAATCGTGCATAATCATTCATCGGTCGTAATAGTTTATTTTCTAATGATAATTATTTTAAGTGTGTACCTAGCTTAACTCCTATTGGGTGGGGATTGGATGGTCACACCTAACTCTCATTGAGTGGTGATAGCAGTAGGCAAATGTCATGCCTACAATAATTAAAAAGAAACAATATGAATATTCAGTGCACAAAGTTTTCTGGATAATAAGGCCATGGTAGACATTTTTTGGAGAGAAGGAACTCAAATGTCCTGTACAAAGCAGCAAACTTACCTCTACTGGACATCTTTGGAACAACCTGGAATGGTGAATGTGAACTAGATCTTCTCATCCAATAACCACAAATTTCCACATACACCTTCAAAAAATCATTGTCATTGGAAATCATTGTCAGTAGAATGGGATCTTTAGAAACTGCACACTGGGGAAACACCATATTGAATGTCCATGGTTTTGAAATGGGATGTCCATGAAGCTCATGAATGAGTGATGGTCACGTGTTTCACCATAAAGTGTATATAGAGTCGACGGGCCTGGTTTATTAAAGCTTTCCAAGACTGGGGAAGATAGACTATTATAGGAGAACCTGGGGTGGATCTTTTGGTATAAGTTGGCAAAAGTTAAATTCTAGACTATATCCTTTCAAGGTTTGCTGGATCACCCAGGTTTTTAATAAATCAAGCCCTATGTCTATGCTAATTGAAATGAGCATTGCTTAGCCACTTTTTCCAATAAGGGGGCGGGGGTGTATAATAAAAATAAACATAACAGGGTTCTGCTTTAACGTTTAGGGCTGCTTTTTGTTTTTCTTGAGTTTTGCCCATAGCTTTTAAGAGAAGGTGTTGCTCTTTTTAACTTCTGAAGATGAAGAAAGTTTTGAAAACCATGGCAAGCCACAGGTGCTTCCAGTTTGTAGGTGAGGCCATGATACAGTCAATAGACCTTGACAAAAAGCAGCTGGAAAGGCATAGCTAATGTGAAACTGGGGAGTTTTGTTTACACTGAGTCTCCAGGAACTTGCAAGTTTAATTTAATACTCAAAAATGTGAAAGGCAGCTTTCAATGGCAGTGAGAGGATAAATTCAACATCCTGTTAGAAATAGGCATGAAGATTTTCAAGTATTCATTACATCCTGCTCACAGTTACATATCTACCTATCCTTCAGTCTGTGGGGTTCTACTCTTCAATGGAGAACTTTCTGTGGCTGACCATTCCAGGGGATGATGTCTTAGATGACCAATAGTCCAGGAAGTGCTAGGTACACCAAACTATGCCTCCTCATATTAGATCTAAACCTTGAATGAATGCCATTTAGTTTGCACTAAGATTTGTGTATCATAGACCATTGTTTCTTTCCTCATGCATTCCTTGAATTCCCTTTTAGTTCGGTATTTTCTCATCCTGCATCCTTTTTAGGCTACCTACATGCACCAATTCTAACACCAGCTGCAAATCTTTGCCCTGGACCACTTCCTGGTTGTGACAACAGAGGAGCATGCCTGTGAAACGTGTGTCAGCACAAATACATAGTCTCTATTAGGGCCGCATGTAATAGAGCCCACCTGGGTGATGGTTGTAATCTCATTACAGGAAGTGCTAAAACAAAGACCTTCATGACAAGTCAACCAGCAGAGATTAGCTGAGTATCCTTTGATGATTTTAAATCCACTGCAAAACTACTAGATGAAATTACCCTGAAGAAGAAATATTCATTTTTACTTGTTGAGTTTGAGAAGTGCCATGTTTTTATGGTAAATCAACTAAAAGAATGTTGTTTATAATTGGGTTTTACATTTTCACACTTTAAATAATATTATATTAATAATAAAATCCATTAAATATTAAATATTATAATACTATCATTAAGATTGTTATCATGCTCTATTCAATAGAGCGTTGCGGAATTCACTTAGAATATTCCAAATATTTTATTATAGCATTGTTGTAGGCATTTGCAACCACTGTCATCTCTTTTTTTGATTTTCAGTTATATACTTTTTTGTTACTGGCTACAGATTTCTCTCTTTGAAAAGTAAAAAAATAAAAAACCTTTACAATAGAGAATAACAATGTATGATTCTGCTGGAAGTCCATCCAGACTTGGCCGTTATGCTTTTGCAGATTCTCTCAATTACAGTTTATTTCCAGTGATCATCCTGTTTATTGTGTTATTTGCTTCTTGGATTGTTGATGTGTTATAGGTTATGAAATTCACAATGAGGAAAAATGAAATAAATTGCTTTCATGTTATTCATGAGTAATTCATAGTGCTACAATCGGAATTAATTTTAAAGATTTTGTAGCACTTATTTGCTCATTACTTCTACTTACAGAACAAAATGAAAAAATAAAACATTTACTATACATTATTATATTAACAAAGATATTGTACTCCCCAAAAATGCTATGTATGGCAAAAATTATGTGGATCTTTCTCCAAATGATGGAGTTCAGCTGTCCCCAGTGAAGATCCTGGTAATCCTCCATCATACAAAGACATTGCAGACAATTGTGATCTTCCAGCCTTGTAGTCGTCACATTTGGGTGAAGGCCCTTTTCTGTTCCCCCATGACTGTACCCCGGGGTACAAAGCCAGCTCCATAAAGACATGGGGTCACCAGTTTGGTGAGGAGGAACTCGAGTGTCCTGCACAGAGCCCTGACCTCATCCTACTGAACACCTTTGGGATGAATTGGTGAGCCAGGTCTTCTCATCCAACATCAGCACCTAACCAATAGAGGGCAAATCCCAGCCATCAGTTCCTGACCTAACCAATGGGGGCAAATTCATACAGGTACTCTCCAAAACCCCTACAGCACACAGTTGTGACAAAGAGAACTTGGCATTCGTTCACCACCCAGAAGTCCCACAATTTGACCATCACCCAAGGCAAAGGCAGCTGTAACTTTGCATCAGATGGAAAATTGTAGTTGTCACTGAAGTGAAGTATGAGCAATCTTCCTTTACAAGCTGCTGTTTGAATCCACTAGTGATAAGGTTGCTTTCACTTTTTATTAGTGATATTTTTTTACTATGGTAGAAAACCTTTCCTGGCCAGATTTCAAGACCTTACATCTGTAAAGTGACATCTCGCTGACCCCTGAAGTCTGATTCTATCCTTATCGGTTACTTATTCAAATAAGAAAAAAACTAAGAGGATTTATATAAGTATGTAAGTTATACAATCACTAATTGAAGATACATTTGTTCCCCATGCCCAGGGTTGTGTCAACTCTAAGCACTGCTCTGATGAAGGTTTAATGATAACAGCCACGTCCTGGGCAGGTATGAAATATTCATGAGCGTTCACAAAAGTGCGCCCCTCCCGAATACAGGAACAAAGGCTGCACGTCCTCCTGTGGAGCTGCTCCAATATTTCACATTGCTGTTACAATGCAGGCTGTAGCTCTGGATTTGGAAAGAGCTCTAATACCATCACAGGATGGCATATAAGTCTACAGATTGTACTATTCACACTAGACTGCAAGGACTCAACAGATTCCACAAAAATGCAGAAACTTCACTTCTAGATCCAAATATGCATGGCTTTGATTCATATCAGTAAATTTATAGTGAAGGTTTTACACGTTTTAATCACATTGAAAACATATGAAATTTAATCCTAACACACGATGACCCAATTGACCCTCATAACTCTTAGCAGTGGTTATGGAAGATGTAAACAGCAATTCATTTTTTTTTTCTTTTTAAATCCATATTTTTTAATTCATTCCATGTTATGTCAGTCCCTTTGAAGCCACTTCCCAAACTAGTGCACTCTGAAGATGGCCGCATAATATTTCTCAGGGAGGTTTCCAGATGGATAGTTAGAACTGAGAGCTTATTTGGAAAATTTTAAAAAGCAATGACCATCCTTGGGTTTGCTATCCAAAGTATAGGTTTATTTTTAAACTGTAACTACTACATGAAATTGAAGTATAAGGATAACCATTGTTCAAGAGCAATTGTTTTCTCTTTTTACATCAAGCATTTCATATTCACACACTATATGACCAAAAGTTAATGCTCCTTTGACCATCACAAGTCTCAAAACCTTTTGGGCAGTCTATTTCAAAATTTTCATTGACTAATATGCACTCCCTCGCTCTCCCCATGGGCATTAATATAAAGCTGTACCCTCTTTGTGGCTAAAACTTTCTTTATGCCCTTCTAGAAGGGCTTTACACAAGATGAATTTGGATGTTCTTTGCAGGAATTTGCCCCTATTGGCGAGGTCAGGTACTGATGGTGGGGATTTGCCCCTATTGGTGAGGTCAGGTACTGATGGTGGGGATTTGCCCC